>NW_026042998.1:0-66667 GCF_023856365.1 Brienomyrus brachyistius | reverse complement strand
GCTAATATGCTATGCTAATATGCTAATATGCTAATATGCTAATATGCTAATATTCTATGCTAATATGCTAATATGCTAATACGCTAATACGCTATGCTAATATGCTAATACGCTAATACGCTACATGCTATGCTAATATGCTAATATGCTAATATGCTAATATGCTATGCTAATATGCTAATATGCTAAATGCTAATATGCTAATATGCTATATGCTATGCTAATATGCTAATATGCTATGCTAATATGCTAATATGCTAATATGCTAATATGCTATGCTAATATGCTAATATGCTAATATGCTATGCTATACTAATATGCTAATATGCTAATATGCTAATATGCTAATATGCTAATATGCTAATATGCTATGCTAATATGCTAATATGCTAATACACTAACACGCTATGCTAATATGCTAATATGCTAATATGCTATGCTAATATGCTAATATGCTAATATGCTAATAATGCTAAAGTAATGCTAATATGTATGCTAATATGCTAATATGCTAATATGCTATACTAATATGCTAATATGCTATGCTAATATGCTAATATGCTAATCGCTAATATGCTAATATGCTAATATGCTAATATGCTATGCTAATATGCTAATCTATGCTAATATGCTATATGCTATGCTAATATGCTAATATGCTAATATGCTAATATGCTAATATGCTAATATGCTAATATGCTAATAGCTAAATGCTATGCTAATATGCTAATATGCTAATATGCTAATATGCTATATGCTAATATGCTAATATGCTAATATGCTAATATGCTAATATGCTAATATGCTAATATGCTAATATGCTAATATGCTAATATGCTAATATGCTAATATGCTATTTGCTAATATGCTAATATGCTAATATTCTAATATGCTAATATGCTAATATGCTATGCTAATATGCTAATATGCTAATATGCTAATATGCTATGCTGCTATGCTAATATGCTAATATGCTAATATGCTAATATGCTAATATGTTAATATGCTAATATGCTAATATGCTATGCTAATATGCTAATATGCTAATATGCTATGCTAATATGCTATGCTAATATGCTAATATGCTAATATGCTAATATGCTAATGCTATGCTGAATATGCTAATATGTAATATGCTAATATGTTAATATGCTAATATGCTAATATGCTAATACGCTAACACGCTATGCTAATATGCTAAGCTAATATGCTAATATGCTAATATGCCTAATATGCTAATATGCTAATATGCTAATATGCTAATATGCTAATATGCTATACTAATATGCTAATATGCTAATATGCTAATATGCTATGCTAATATGCTAATATGCTAATATGCTAATATGCTAATACACTAACACGCTATGCTAATATGTTAATATGCTAATATGCTAATATGCTAATATGCTATGCTAATTATGCTAATATGCTAATATGCTAATATGCTAATATGCTATGTTAATACGCTAATATGCTAAATGCTAATATGCTAATATGCTAATATGCTATGCTAATATGCTAATATGCTAATATGCTAATATGCTAATATTCTATGCTAATATGCTAATATGCTATGCTAATATGCTAATATGCTAATATGCTAATATGCTAATATGCTAATATGCTATGCTAATATGCTAATATGCTAATATGCTAATATGCTAATATGCTAATATGCTAATATGCTATGCTAATATGCTAATATGCTAATATGCTAATATGCTAATGTGCTAATATGCTATGCTAATATGCTAATATGCTAATACACTAACACGCTATGCTAATATGCTAATATGCTAATGTGCTAATATGCTATGCTAATATGCTAATATGCTAATATGCTAATATGCTAATATGCTAAATGCTAAACGTAATATGCTAACACGCTATGCTAATATGCTAATATGCTAATATGCTAATATGCTAATATGCTAATATGCTATGCTAATATGCTAATATGCATGCTAATATGCTAATATGCTAATATGCTAATATCTCTATGCTAATATGCTAATATGCTATGCTAATATGCTAATATGCTAAAATGCTAATATGCTAATATGCTAATATGCTATGCTAATATGCTAATATGCTAATATGCTAATATGCTAATATGCTAATATGCTATGCTAATATGCTAATATGCTAATATGCTAATATGCTAATATGCTAATGTGCTAATATTGCTATGCTAATATGCTAATATGCTAATATGCTAACTAACACGCTATGCTAATATGCTAATATGCTAATATGCTAATATGCTAATATGCTAATATGCTATGCTAATATGCTAATATGCTAATATGCTAATATGCTAATATGCTAATATGCTAATATGCTAATACGTTAATATGCTAACACGCTATGCTAATATGCTAATATGCTAATATGCTAATATGCTAATATGCTAATATGCTATGCTAATATGCTAATATGCCATGCTAATATGCTAATATGCTATGCTAATATACTAATATGCTAATACGCTAACACGCTATGCTAATATGCTAATATGCTAATATGCTAATATGCTAATATGCTAATATGCTAATATGCTAAGCTAATATGCTAATATGCTATGCTAATATGCTAATATGCTAATATGCTAATATGCTAATATGCTAATATGCTAATATGCTAATATGCTATGCTAATATGCTAATATGCTAATATGCTAATATGCTAATATGCTATGCTAATATGCTAATATGCTAATATGCTAATATGCTAATACACTAACCGCTATGCTAATATGCTAATATGCTAATATGCTAATATGCTATGCTAATATGCTAATATGCTAATATGCTTAATATGCTAATATGCTAATATGCTAATAATGCTAATATGCTAATAAATGCTAATATGTTAATATGCTAATATGCTAATATGCTAATATGCTATGCTAATATGCTAATATGCTAATATGCTAATATGCTAATATGCAATGCAATATGCTAATATGCTAATATGCTAATATGCTAATATGCTAATATGCTAATATGCTAATATGCTAATATGCTAATATGCTAATATGCTAATATGCTAATATGCTAATGCTAATATGCTAATATGCTAATATGCTAATATGCTAATATGCTAATATGCTAACTACGCTATGCTAATATGCTAATATGCTAATATGCTAATATGCTAATATGCTAATATGCTAAATGCTATGCTAATATGCTAATATGCTATGCTAATATGCTAATATGCTAATATGCTAATATGCTAATACGCTAACTATGCTAATATGCTAATATGCTAATATACTAATATGCTAATATGCTAATATGCTATGCTAATATGCTAATATGCTAATATGCTATGCTAATATGCTAATATGCTAATATGCTAATATGCTAATATGCTATGCTAATATGCTAATATGCTAATATGCTAATATGCTAATATGCTATGCTAATATGCTAATATGCTAATATGCTAATCTATGCTAATATGCTAATATGCTAATATGCTAATATGCTAATATGCTAATATGCTATGCTAATATGCTAATATGCTAATATGCAATATGCTAATATGCTAATATGCTAATATGCTAATATGCTAATATGCTAATATGCTAATATGCTAATATGCTAATACGCTACTATGCTAATATGCTAATATGCTAATAGCTAATATGCTAATATGCTAATATGCTAATATGCTAATATGCTAATATCTAATGCTAATATGCTAATATGCTAATATGCTAATATGCTAATATGCTAATATGCTAATATTCTAATATGCTAAGCTATGCTAATATGCTAATATGCTAATATGCTAATATGCTAATATGCTAATATGCTAATAGCTATGCTAATATACTAATATGCTAATATGCTAATATGCTAATATGCTAATATGCTAATATGCTATGCTAATATGCTAATATGCTAATATGCTAATATGCCATGCTAATATGCTATGCTAATATGCTAATATGCTAATATACTAATATGCTAAGCTAATATGCTAATATGCTATGCTAATATGCTAATATGCTAATATGCTAATATGCTAATATGCTAATATGCTAATATGCTAATATGCTAATATGCTATGCTAATATGCTTAATATGCTAATATGCTAATATGCTAATAATATGCTATGCTAATATGCTAATATGCTAATATGCTAATATGCTAATATGCTAATACACTAACACGCTATGCTAATATGCTAATATGCTAATATGCTATGCTAATATGCTAATATGCTATGCTAATATGCTAATATGCTAATATGCTAATATGCTAATATGCTAGCTAATATGCTAATATGCTAATATGTTAATATGCTAATATGCTAATATGCTAATATGCTATGCTATATGCTAATATGCTAATATGCTAATATGCTAATATGCTAATATGCAATGCTAATATGCTAATATGCTAATATGCTAATATGCTAATATGCTAATATGCTAATATGCTAATATGCTATGCTAATATGCTAATATGCTAAATGCTAATATGCTAATATGCTAATATGCTATGCTAATATGCTAATATGTTAATATGCTAATATGCTAATACTGCGAATATGCTAACACGCTATGCTAATATGCTAATATGCTAATATGCTAATATGCTAATATGCTAATATGCTAATATGCTATGCTAATATGCTAATATGCTATGCTAATATGCTAATATGCTATGCTAATATGCTAATATGCTATCGCTACCTATGCTAATATCTGCTAATATGCTAATATGCTAATATGCTAATATGCTAATATGCTAATATGCTATGCTAATATGCTAATATGCTAATATGCTATGCTAATATGCTAATATGCTAATATGCTAATATGCTAATATGCTAATATGCTATGCTAATATGCTAATATGCTAATATGCTATGCTAATATGCTATATGTTAATATGCTAATATGCTAATATGCTAATATGACTATGCTAATGCTAATATGCTAATATGCTAATATGCTAATATGCTATTGCTAATATGCTAATATGCTATATGCTAATATGCTAATATGCTATGCTAATATGCTAATATGCTAATATGCTAATATGCTAATATGATATGCTAATATGCTAATATGCTAATATGCTAATTGCTATGCTAATGCTAATATGCTAATGCTAAATATGCTATATGCTAATATGCTAATATGCATGAATATGCTAATATGCTAATATGCTATGCTAATATGCTAATATGCTATCTATGCTAATATGCTAATATGCTAATATGCTAATATGCTAATATGCTAATATGCTAATATGCTATATGCTAATATGCTATGCTAATTATGCTAATATGCTAATATGCTAATATGCTAAATGCTATGCTAATATGCTAATATGCTGATACACTAACACGCTATGCTATGCTAATATGCTAATATGCTAATATGCTAATATGCTATGCTAATATGCTAATATGCTAATACGCTAACACGCTATGCTAATATGCTAATATGCTAATATGCTAATATGCTAATATGCTAATATGCTAATATGCTAATATGCTAATATGCTAATGCTATGCTAATATGCTAATATGCTAATATGCTAATATGCTAATATGCTAATATGCTATGCTAAGCTATGCTAATATGCTAATATGCTAATATGCTATGCTAATATGCTAATATGCTAATATGCTAATATGCTAATATGCTATGCTAATATGCTAATATGCTAATATGCTAATATGCTAATATGCTAATATGCTAATGCTATGCTAATATGCTAATATGCTAATATGCTATGCTAATATGCTAATATGCTAATACTAATATGCTAATATGCTAATATGCTAATATGCTATGCTAATATGCTAATATGCTAATATGCTAATATGCTAATATGCTAATATGCTATGCTAATATGCTAATATGCTAATACACTAACACGCTATTAATATGCTAATATGCTAATATGCTAATATGCTAATATGCTATGCTAATATGCTAATATGCTAATACGCTAACACGCTATGCTAATATGCTAATATGCTAATATGCTAATATGCTAATATGCTAATATGCTAATATGCTATGCTAATATGCTAATATGCTAATATGCTAATATGCTAATATGCTAATATGCTATGCTAATATGCTAATATGCTAATATGCTAATATCCTAATATGCTAATATGCTAATATGCTAATATGCTATGCTAATATGTTAATATGCTAATATGCTAATATGCTAATATGCTAATATGCTAATATGCTAATATGCTAATATGCTATGCTAATATGCTAATATGCTAATATGCTAATATGCTATGCTAATATGCTAATATGCTAATATGCTAATATGCTAATATGCTAATATGCTAATATGCTAATATGCTAATATGCTATGCTAATATGCTAATATGCTAATATGCTAATACACTAACACGCTATGCTAATATGCTAATATGCTAATATGCTAATATGCTAATATGCTAATATGCTATGCTAATATGCTAATATGCTAATATGCTAATATGCTAATATACTAATATGCTATGCTAATATGCTAATATGCTAATATGCTAATATGCTAATATGCTAATATGCTAATATGCTATGCTAATATGCTAATATGCTAATATGCTATCTAATATGCTAATATACTAATATGCTAATATGCTAATATGCTATGCTATGCTAATATGCTAATATGCTAATATGCTAATATGCTAATATGCTAATATGCTAATATGCTATGCTAATATGCTAATATGCTAATATGCTAATATGCTAATATGCTAATATGCTAATATGCTAATATGCTATGCTAATATGCTAATATGCTAATATGCTAATATGCTAATATGCTAATATGCTAATATGCTAATATGCTATGCTAATATGCTAATATGCTAATATGCTAATATGCTAATATGCTATGCTAATATGCTAATATGCTAATATGCTAATATGCTAATATGCTATGCTAATATGCTAATATGCTAATATGCTAATATGCTAATATGCTAATATGCTAATACACTAACACGCTATGCTAATATGCTAATATGCTAATATGCTAATATGCTAATATGCTAATATGCTAATATGCTATGCTAATATGCTAATATGCTAATATGCTATTATGCTAATATGCTAATATGCTATGCTAATATGCTAATATGCTAATATGCTAATATGCTAATATGCTAATATGCTAATACGCTAATATGCTAACAAGCTATGCTAATATGCTAATATGCTAATATGCTAATATGCTAATATGCTAATATGCTAATATGCTAATATGCTAATACACTAACACGCTATGCTAATATGCTAATATGCTAATATGCTAATATGCTAATATGCTAATATGCTAATATGCTAATATGCTAATATGCTAATATGCTATGCTAATATGCTAATATGCTATTATGCTAATATGCTAAGCTATGCTAATATGCTATGCTAATATGCTAATATGCTAATATGCTAATATGCTAATATGCTAAATACTATGCTAATATGCTAATATGCTAATATGCTAATATGCTAATATGCTAATATGCTAATATGCTATGCTAATATGCTAATATGCTATGCTAATATGCTAATATGCCATGCTAATATGCTAATATGCTAATATGCTAATATGCTAATATGCTAATATGCTAATATGCTAATATGCTAATATGCTATGCTAATATGCTAATATGCTAATATGCTAATATGCTAATATGCTAATATGCTAATATACTATGCTAATATGCTAATATGCTAATATGCTAATATGCTTAATATGCTATGCTAATATGCTAATACGCTAACACGCTATGCTAATATGCTAATATGCTAATATGCTAATATGCTAATATGCTAATATGCTATGCTAATATGCTAATATACTAATATACTAATATGCTAATATGCTAATATACTAATATGCTATGCTAATATGCTAATATGCTAATATGCTAATATGCTAATATGCTAATATGCTAACATGCTAGGCTAATATGCTAATATGCTAATATGCTAATATGCTAATATGCTAATATGCTAATATGCTATGCTAATATGCTAATATGCTAATATGCTAATATGCTATGCTAATATGCTAATATGCTAATTTGCTAATATGCTAATATGCTAATATGCTATGCTAATATGCTATGCTAATATGCTATTTGCTAATATGCTAATATGCTAATATGCTAATATGCTAATATGCTAATATGCTATGCTAATATGCTAATATGCTAATACGCTATGCTAATATGCTAATATGCTAATATGCTAATGTGCTAATATGCTATGCTAATATGCTAATATGCTAATATGCTAATATGCTAATATGCTATGCTAATATGCTAATATGCTAATATGCTAATATGCTAATATGCTAATATGCTATATGCTATGCTAATATGCTGAAATGCTGATATGCTAATATGCTATGCTAATATGCTAATATGCTAATATGCTATGCTAATATGCTAATATGCTAATATGCTAATATACTAATATGCTAATATGCTAATATGCTATGCTAATATGCTAATATGCTAATACACTAACACGCTATGCTAATATGCTAATATGCTAATATGCTAATATGCTAATATGCTAATATGCTAATATGCTATGCTAATATGCTAATTTGCTAATATGCTAATATGCTAATATGCTATGCTAATATGCTAATATGCTAATATGCTAATATGCTAATACGCTAATATGCTAACACGCTATGCTAATATGCTAATATGCTAATATGCTAATATGCTAATATACTAATATGCTATGCTAATATGCTAATATGCTATGCTAATATGCTAATATGCTATGCTAATATGCTAATACGCTAACACGCTATGCTAACTAATGCTAATATGCTAATATGCTAATATAGCTATGCTAATATGCTAATATGCTAATATGCTAATATGCTAATATGCTAATATGCTATGCTAATATGCTAATATGCTAATATGCTAATATGCTAATATGCTAATATGCTATGCTAATATGCTAATATGCTAATATGCTAATATGCTAATATGCTAATATGCTAATATGCTAATATGCTAATATGCTAATATGCTATGCTAATATGCTAATATGCTAATATGCTAATATGCTAATATGCTATACTAATATGCTATATGCTAATATACTAATATGCTATGCTAATATGCTAATACGCTAACACGCTATGCTAATATGCTAATATGCTAATATGCTAATATGCTATGCTAATATGCTAATATGCTAATATGCTAATATGCTAATATGCTAATATGCTATGCTAATATGCTAATATGCTAATATGCTAATATGCTAATATGCTAATATGCTAATGCTAATATGCTAATATGCTAATATGCTAATATGCTAATATGCTAATATGCTAATATGCTAATATGCTAATATGCTAATAGCTTTAATATGCTAATATGCTAATATGCTAATATGTTAATATGCTATGCTAATATGCTAATATGCTAATATGCTAATATGCTATGCTAATATGCTAATATGCTAATATGCTAATATGCTATGCTAATATGCTAATATGCTAATATGCTAATATGCTAATATGCTAATATGCTAATATGCTAATATACTATGCTAATATGCTAATATGCTAATACACTAACACGCTATGCTAATATGCTAATATGCTAATATGCTAATATGCTAATATATTAATATGCTAATATGCCTAATGCTAATATGCTAATATACTAATATGCTAATATGCTAATATGCTAAATGCTATGCTAATATGCTAATATGCTGATATGCTAATATGCTAATATGCTAATATGCTAATATGCTAATATGCTAAGCTAATATGCTATGCTAATATGCTAATATGCTAATATGCTAATATGCTAATATGCTAATATGCTAATATGCTAAATGCTATGCTAATATGCTAATATGCTAATATGCTAATATGCTATATGCTAATATGCTATTTAATACGCTAATATGCTAAGCTATGCTAATATGCTAATATGCTAATATGCTAATATGCTAATATGCTAATATGCTATGCTAATATACTAATATGCTAATATGCTAATATGCTAATATGCTAATATGCTAATATGCTATGCTAATATGCTAATATGCTAATATACTAATTCATGCCTAATATGCTATGCTAATATGCTAATATGCTAATATGCTAATATGCTAAGCTAATATGCTAATATGCTATGCTAATATGCTAATATGCTATGCTAATATGCTAATATGCTAATATGCTAATATGCTAATATGCTAATATGCTAATATGCTATGCTAATATGCTAATATGCTAATATGCTAATATGCTAATATGCTAATATGCTAATATGCTATGCTAATATGCTAATATGCTAATATGCTAATATGCTAATACACTAACACACTATGCTAATATGCTAATATGCTAATATGCTATGCTAATATGCTAATATGCTAATATGCTAATATGCTAATATGCTATGCTAATATGCTAATATGCTAATATGTTAATATGCTAATATGCTAATATGCTAATATGCTAATATGCTATGCTAATATGCTAATATGCTAATATGCTAATATGCTAATATGCAATGCTAATATGCTAATATGCTAATATGCTAATATGCTAATATGCTAATATGCTAATATGCTAATATGCTAATATGCTATGCTAATATGCTAATATGCTAATATGCTAATATGCTAATATGCTAATATGCTATGCTAATATGCTAATATGTTAATATGCTAATATGCTAATACGCTAATATGCTAACACGCTATGCTAATATGCTAATATGCTAATATGCTAATATGCTAATATGCTAATATGCTAATATGCTAATATGCTAATATGCTATGCTAATATGCTAATATGCTATGCTAATATGCTAATATGCTATGCTAATATGCTAATATGCTAATATGCTTACGCTAACACGCTATGCTAATATGCTATGCTAATATGCTAATATGCTAATATACTAATATGCTAATATGCTAATATGCTATGCTAATATGCTAATATGCTAATATGCTATGCTAATATGCTAATATGCTAATATGCTAATATGCTAATATGCTATGCTAATATGCTAATATGCTAATATGCTAATATGCTAATATGCTATGCTAATATGCTAATATGCTAATATGCTATGCTAATATGCTAATATGCTAATATGCTAATATGCTAATATGCTATGCTAATATACTAATATGCTAATATGCTAATGTGCTAATATGCAATGCTAATATGCTAATATGCTAATATGCTAATATGCTAATATGCTAATATGCTATGCTAATATGCTAATATGCTAATACGCTAACACGCTATGCTAATATGCTAATATGATAATATGCTAATATGCTAATATGCTAATATGCTATGCTAATATGCTAATATGCTAATATGCTAATATGCTAATATGCTATGCTAATATGCTAATATGCTAATATGCTAATATGCTAATATGCTATGCTAATATGCTAATATGCTAATATGCTAATATGCTAATATGCTAATATGCTAATATGCTATGCTAATATGCTAATATGCTAATATGCTAATATGCTAATATGCTATGCTAATATGCTAATATGCTAACACGCTATGCTAATATGCTAATATGCTAATATGCTAATATGCTAATATGCTATGCTAATATGCTAATATGCTAATATGCTAATATGCTATGCAAATATGCTAATATGCTAATATGCTAATATGCTAATATGCTAATATGCTAATATGCTAATATGCTATGCTAATATGCTAATATGCTAATATGCTAATATGCTAATATGCTAATACGCTAATACGCTAATACGCTAATATGCTAATCTAATATGCTAATATGCTATGCTAATATGCTAATATGCTAATATGCTAATATGCTAATATGCTAATATGCTATGCTAATATGCTAATATGCTAATATGCTAATATGCTAATATGCTATGCTAATATGCTATGCTAATATGCTAATATGCTAATATGCTAATATGCTAATATGCTATGCTAATATGCTAATATGCTATGCTAATATGCTATGCTAATATGCTATGCTAATATGCTATGCTAATATGCTAATATGCTAATATGCTAATATGCTATGCTAATATGCTAATATGCTAATATGCTAATATGCTAATATGCTATGCTAATATGCTAATATGCTAATATGCTAATATGCTAATATGCTAATATGCTAATATACTAATATACTAATATGCTAATATGCTAATATGCTAATATGCTATGCTAATATGCTAATATGCTAATATGCTAATATGCTAATATGCTAATATGCTATGCTAATATGCTAATATGCTAATATGCTAATATACTAATATGCTAATATGCTAATATGCTATGCTAATATGCTAATATGCTAATATGCTATATGCTATGCAAAAATGCTAATATGCTAATATGCTAATATACTAATATGCTAATATACTAATATGCTAATATGCTAATATGCTATGCTAATATACTATGCTAATATACTAATATGCTAATATGCTAATATGCTAATATGCTAATTTGCTAATATGCTATGCTAATATGCTAATATGCTAATATGCTAATATACTAATATGCTAATATGCTAATATGCTAATATGCTAATATGCTAATATGCTAATATACTAATATGCTAATACGCTAACATGCTATGCTAATATGCTAATATGCTAATATGCTAGTATGCTAATATGCTATGCTAATATGCTAATATGCTAATATGCTAATATGCTAATATGCTAATATGCTATGCTAATATGCTAATATGCTAATATGCTAATATGTTATGCTAATATGCTAATATGTTAATATGCTAATATGCTAATATGCTAATATGCTAATATGCTAATATGCTATGCTAATATGCTAATATGCTAATATGCTAATATGCTAATATGCTATGCTAATATGCTAATATGCTAATATGCTAATATGCTAATATGCTAATATGCTAATATGCTAATATGCTAATACATTAACACGCTATGCTAATATGCTAATATGCTAATATGCTATGCTAATATGCTAATATGCTAATATGCTAATATGCTAATATGCTAATACGCTATGCTAATATGCTAATACCCTAATACGCTAACATGCTATGCTAATATGCTAATATGCTAATATGCTAATATGCTAATATGCTAATATGCTATGCTAATATGCTAATATGCTAATATGCTAATATGCTATGCTAATATGCTAATATGCTAATATGCTAAAATGCTAATATGCTATGCTAATATGCTAATATGCTAATATGCTAATATACTAATATGCTAATATGCTATACTAATATGCTAATATGCTAATATGCTAATATGCTAATATGCTAATATGCTAATATGCTAATATGCTAATATGCTAATATGCTAATATGCTATGCTAATATGCTAATATGCTAATACACTAACACGCTATGCTAATATGCTAATATGCTAATATGCTAATATGCTAATATGCTATGCTAATATGCTAATATGCTAATATGCTAATATGCTAATATGCTAATATGCTATGCTAATATGCTAATATGCTAATATGCTAATATGCTAATATGCTAATATGCTAATACGCTAACATGCTATGCTAATATGCTAATATGCTAATATGCTAATATGCTAATATGCTAACATGCTATGCTAATATGCTAATATGCTAATATGCTAATATGCTAATATGCTAATATGCTAATATGCTATGCTAATATGCTAATATGCTAATACGCTAATATGCTAATATGCTAATATGCTAATATGCTATGCTAATATGCTAATATGCTAATATGCTAATATGCTAATATGCTAATATGCTATGCTAATATGCTAATATGCTAATACGCTAACACGCCATGCTAATATGCTAATATGCTAATATGCTATGCTAATATGCTAATATGCTATGCTAATAAGCTAATATGCTAATATACTAATATGCTAATATGCTAATATGCTATGCTAATATGCTAATATGCTAATACGCTAACACGCTATGCTAATATGCTAATATGCTAATATGCTAATATGCTAATATGCTAATATGCTATGCTAATATGCTAATATGCTAATATGCTATGCTAATATGCTAATATGCTATGCTAATATGCTAATATGCTAATATGCTAATATGCTAATATGCTAATATGCTAATATGCTAATATGCTATGCTAATATGCTATGCTAATATGCTAATATGCTAATATGCTATGCTAATATGCTAATATGCTATGCTAATATGCTAATATGCTAATATGCTAATATGCTAATATGCTAATGCTAATATGCTAATATGCTATTGCTAATATGTTAATATGCTAATATGCTAATATTTTAATACGCTAATATGCTAAGCTATGCTAATATGCTAATATGCTAATATGCTAATATGCTAATATGCTATGCTAATATACTAATATGCTAATATGCTAATATGCTAATATGCTAATATGCTAATATGCTATGCTAATATGCTAATATGCTAATATACTAATATGCCATGCTAATATGCTATGCTAATATGCTAATATGCTAATATGCTAATATGCTAATATGCTAAGCTAATATGCTAATATGCTATGCTAATATGCTAATATGCTATGCTAATATGCTAATATGCTAATATGCTAATATGCTAATATGCTAATATGCTAATATGCTAATATGCTAATATGCTAATATGCTAATATGCTAATATGCTAATACACTAACACGCTATGCTAATATGCTAATATGCTATGCTAATATGCTATGCTAATATGCTAATATGCTAATATGCTAATATGCTAATATGCTATGCTAATATGCTAATATGCTAATATGTTAATATGCTAATATGCTAATATGCTAATATGCTAATATGCTATGCTAATATGCTAATATGCTAATATGCTAATATGCTAATATGCAATGCTAATATGCTAATATGCTAATATGCTAATATGCTAATATGCTAATATGCTAATATGCTAATATGCTATGCTAATATGCTAATATGCTAATATGCTAATATGCTAATATGCTAATATGCTATGCTAATATGCTAATATGTTAATATGCTAATATGCTAATACGCTAATATGCTAACACGCTATGCTAATATGCTAATATGCTAATATGCTAATATGCTAATATGCTAATATGCTAATATGCTAATATGCTATGCTAATATGCTAATATGCTATGCTAATATGCTAATATGCTATGCTAATATGCTAATATGCTAATATGCTAATACGCTAACACGCTATGCTAATATGCTATGCTAATATGCTAATATGCTAATATACTAATATGCTAATATGCTAATATGCTATGCTAATATGCTAATATGCTAATATGCTATGCTAATATGCTAATATGCTAATATGCTAATATGCTAATATGCTATGCTAATATGCTAATATGCTAATATGCTAATATGCTAATATGCTATGCTAATATGCTAATATGCTAATATGCTATGCTAATATGCTAATATGCTAATATGCTAATATGCTATGCTAATATACTAATATGCTAATATGCTAATGTGCTAATATGCAATGCTAATATGCTAATATGCTAATATGCTAATATGCTAATATGCTAATATGCTATGCTAATATGCTAATATGCTAATACGCTAACACGCTATGCTAATATGCTAATATGATAATATGCTAATATGCTAATATGCTAATATGCTAATATGCTATGCTAATATGCTAATATGCTAATATGCTAATATGCTAATATGCTATGCTAATATGCTAATATGCTAATATGCTAATATGCTAATATGCTATGCTAATATGCTAATATGCTAATATGCTAATATGCTAATATGCTAATATGCTAATATGCTATGCTAATATGCTAATATGCTAATATGCTAATATGCTAATATGCTATGCTAATATGCTAATATGCTAACACGCTATGCTAATATGCTAATATGCTAATATGCTAATATGCTAATATGCTATGCTAATATGCTAATATGCTAATATGCTAATATGCTAATATGCTATGCAAATATGCTAATATGCTAATATGCTAATATGCTAATATGCTAATATGCTAATATGCTATGCTAATATGCTAATATGCTAATATGCTAATATGCTAATATGCTATGCTAATATGCTATGCTAATATGCTAATATGCTAATATGCTATGCTAATATGCTAATATGCTATGCTAATATGCTATGCTAATATGCTATGCTAATATACTATGCTAATATGCTAATATGTTAATATGCTAATATGCTATGCTAATATGCTAATATGCTAATATGCTAATATGCTAATATGCTAATATGCTAATATGCTATGCTAATATGCTAATATGCTAATATGCTAATATGCTAATATGCTAATATACTAATATACTAATATGCTAATATGCTAATATGCTAATATGCTATGCTAATATGCTAATATGCTAATATGCTAATATGCTAATATGCTATGCTAATATGCTAATATGCTAATATGCTAATATACTAATATGCTAATATGCTAATATGCTATGCTAATATGCTAATATGCTAATATGCTAATATGCTATGCAAATATGCTAATATGCTAATATGCTAATATACTAATATGCTAATATACTAATATGCTAATATGCTAATATGCTATGCTAATATACTATGCTAATATACTAATATGCTAATATGCTAATATGCTAATATGCTAATTTGCTAATATGCTATGCTAATATGCTAATATGCTAATATGCTAATATACTAATATGCTAATATGCTAATATGCTAATATGCTAATATGCTAATATACTAATATGCTAATACGCTAACATGCTATGCTAATATGCTAATATGCTAATATGCTAGTATGCTAATATGCTATGCTAATATGCTAATATGCTAATATGCTAATATGTTAATATGCTAATATGCTATGCTAATATGCTAATATGCTAATATGCTAATATGCTATGCTAATATGCTATATGTTAATATGCTAATATGCTAATATGCTAATATGCTAATATGCTAATATGCTATGCTAATATGCTAATATGCTAATATGCTAATATGCTAATATGCTATGCTAATATGCTAATATGCTAATATGCTAATATGCTAATATGCTAATACATTAACACGCTATGCTAATATGCTAATATGCTAATATGCTAATATGCTAATATGCTATGCTAATATGCTAATATGCTAATATGCTAATATGCTAATATGCTAATATGCTATGCTAATATGCTAATATGCTAATATGCTAATATTCTATGCTAATATGCTAATATGCTAATACGCTAATACGCTATGCTAATATGCTAATACCCTAATACGCTAACATGCTATGCTAATATGCTAATATGCTAATATGCTAATATGCTAATATGCTAATATGCTAATATGCTATGCTAATATGCTAATATGCTAATATGCTAATATGCTATGCTAATATGCTAATATGCTAATACACTAACACGCTATGCTAATATGCTAATATGCTAATATGCTAATATGCTAATATGCTATGCTAATATGCTAATATGCTAATATGCTAATATGCTAATATGCTAATATGCTAATATGCTATGCTAATATGCTAATATGCTAATATGCTAATATGCTAATATGCTAATATGCTAATATGATAATATGCTAATATGTTATGCTATGCTAATATGCTAATATGCTAATATGCTAATATGCTAATACGCTAACATGCTATGCTAATATGCTAATATGCTAATATGCTAATATGCTAATATGCTAATACGCTAACATGCTATGCTAATATGCTAATATGCTAATATGCTAATATGCTAATACGCTAATATGCTAATATGCTAATATGCTAATATGCTATGCTAATATGCTAATATGCTAATATGCTAATATGCTAATATGCTATGCTAATATGCTAATATGCTAATACGCTAACACGCTATGCTAATATGCTAATATGCTAATATGCTAATATGCTAATATGCTAATATGCTATGCTTAATATGCTAATATGCTAATAAGCTAATATGCTAATATGCTAATATGCTAATATGCTAATATGCTATGCTAATATGCTAATATGCTAATACGCTAACACGCTATGCTAATATGCTAATATGCTAATATGCTAATATGCTAATATGCTAATATGCTATGCTAATATGCTAATATGCTAATATGCTAATATGCTAATATGCTATGCTAATATGCTATATGCTAATATGCTAATATGCTAATATGCTAAGATTGCTAATATGCTAATATGCTAATATGCTAATATGCTAATATGCTAATATGCTAATATGCTAATATGCTAATATGCTAATATGCTAATATGCTAATATGCTATGCTAATATGCTAATATGCTAATATGCTAATATGCTAATATGCTATGCTAATATGCTAATATGCTAATATGCTAATACACTAACACGCTATGCTAATATGCTAATATGCTAATATGCTTATGCTAATATGCTAATATGCTAATATGCTAATATGCTAATATGCTATGCTAATATGCTAATATGCTAATATGCTAATATGCTAATATGCTAATATGCTAATATGCTAATATGCTATGCTAATATGCTAATATGCTAATATGCTAATATGCTAATACGCTAATATGCTAATATACTAATATGCTAATATGCTAATATGCTAATATGCTATGCTAATATGCTAATATGCTAATATGCTAATATACTAATATGCTAATATGCTAATATACTATGCTAATATGCTAATATGCTAATATGCTAATATGCTAATATGCTAATATCCTAATATCCTAATATGCTATGCTAATATGCTAATATGCTAATATGCTAATATGCTATGCTAATATGCTAATATGCTAATATGCTAATATGCTAATATGCTAATATGCTATGCTAATATGCTAATATGCTAATATGCTAATATGCTATGCTAATATGCTAATACGCTAACACGCTATGCTAATATGCTAATATGCTAATATGCTAATATGCTATGCTAATATGCTAATATGCTAATATGCTATGCTAATATGCTAATATGCTAATATACTAATATGCTAATATGCTAATATACTAATATGCTATGCTAATATGCTAATATGCTAATATGCGAATATGCTAATATGCTAATATGCTAATACGCTAACACGCTAGGCTAATATGCTAATATGCTAATATGCTAATATGCTAATATGCTAATATGCTAATATGCTAATATGCTATGCTAATATGCTAATATGCTAATATGCTAATATGCTATGCTAATATGCTAATATGCTAATTTGCTAATATGCTAATATGCTAATATGCTATGCTAATATGCTATGCTAATATGCTAATTTGCTAATATGCTAATATGCTAATATGCTAATATGCTAATATGCTAATATGCTATGCTAATATGCTAATATGCTAATACGCTATGCTAATATGCTAATATGCTAATATGCTAATGTGCTAATATGCTATGCTAATATGCTAATATGCTAATATGCTAATATGCTAATATGCTAATATGCTATGCTAATATGCTAATATGCTAATATGCTAATATGCTAATATGCTATGCTAATATGCTGAAATGCTGATATGCTAATATGCTATGCTAATATGCTAATATGCTAATATGCTATGCTAATATGCTAATATGCTAATATACTAATATGCTAATATGCTAATATGCTATGCTAATATGCTAATATGCTAATACACTAACACGCTATGCTAATATGCTAATATGCTAATATGCTAATATGCTAATATGCTAATATGCTAATATGCTATGCTAATATGCTAATATGCTAATATGCTAATATGCTAATATGCTATGCTAATATGCTAATATGCTAATATGCTAATATGCTAATACGCTAATATGCTAACACGCTATGCTAATATGCTAATATGCTAATATGCTAATATGCTATGCTAATATGCTAATATGCTATGCTAATATGCTAATATGCTATGCTAATATGCTAATATGCTAATACGCTAACACGCTATGCTAATATGCTAATATGCTAATATGCTAATATGCTAATATGCTATGCTAATATGCTAATATGCTAATATGCTATGCTAATATGCTAATATGCTAATATGCTAATATGCTAATATGCTAATATGCTATGCTAATATGCTAATATGCTAATATGCTAATATGCTAATGTGCTAATATGCTAATATGCTATGCTAATATGCTAATATGCTAATATGCTAATATGCTATACTAATATGCTAATATGCTAATATACTAATATGCTATGCTAATATGCTAATACGCTAACACGCTATGCTAATATGCTAATATGCTAATATGCTAATATGCTATGCTAATATGCTAATATGCTAATATGCTAATATGCTAATATGCTAATATGCTAATATGCTATGCTAATATGCTAATATGCTAATATGCTAATATGCTAATATGCTATGCTAATATGCTAATATGCTAATATGCTAATATGCTAATATGCTAATATGCTATGCTAATATGCTAATATGCTAATATGCTAATATGCTATGCTAATATGCTAATATGCTAATATGCTAATATGTTAATATGCTATGCTAATATGCTAATATGCTAATATGCTAATATGCTAATATGCTATGCTAATATGCTAATATGCTAATATGCTAATATGCTATGCTAATATGCTAATATGCTAATATGCTAATATGCTAATATGCTAATATGCTAATATGCTAATATACTATGCTAATATGCTAATATGCTAATACACTAACACGCTATGCTAATATGCTAATATGCTAATATGCTAATATGCTAATATACTATGCTAATATGCTAATATGCTAATATGCTAATATACTAATATGCTAATATGCTAATATGCTAATATGCTATGCTAATATGCTAATATGCTGATATGCTAATATGCTAATATGCTAATATACTAATATGCTAATATGCTATGCTAATATGCTATGCTAATATGCTAATATGCTAATATGCTAATATGCTAATATGCTAATATGCTATGCTAATATGCTAATATGCTAATATGCTAATATGCTAATATTTTAATATGCTAATATGCTAAGCTATGCTAATATGCTAATATGCTAATATGCTAATATGCTAATATGCTAATATGCTAATATGCTATGCTAATATACTAATATGCTAATATGCTATGCTAATATGCTAATATGCTAATATGCTAATATGCTAATATGCCATGCTAATATGCTATGCTAATATGCTAATATGCTAATATGCTAATATGCTAATATGCTATGCTAATATGCTATGCTAATATGCTAATATGCTATGCTAATATGCTAATATGCTAATATGCTAATATGCTAATATGCTAATATGCTAATATGCTAATATGCTATGCTAATATGCTAATATGCTAATATGCTAATATGCTAATATGCTAATATGCTATGCTAATATGCTAATATGCTAATATGCTAATATGCTAATACACTAACACGCTATGCTAATATGCTAATATGCTAATATGCTAATATGCTATGCTAATATGCTAATATGCTAATATGCTAATATGCTAATATGCTAATATGCTAATATGCTATGCTAATATGCTAATATGCTAATATGTTAATATGCTAATATGCTAATATGCTAATATGCTAATATGCTATGCTAATATGCTAATATGCTAATATGCTAATATGCTAATATGCTAATATGCAATGCTAATATGCTAATATGCTAATATGCTAATATGCTAATATGCTAATATGCTAATATGCTATGCTAATATGCTAATATGCTAATATGCTAATATGCTAATATGCTATGCTAATATGCTAATATGTTAATATGCTAATATGCTAATACGCTAATATGCTAACACGCTATGCTAATATGCTAATATGCTAATATGCTAATATGCTAATATGCTAATATGCTAATATGCTATGCTAATATGCTAATATGCTATGCTAATATGCTAATATGCTATGCTAATATGCTAATATGCTAATACGCTAACACGCTATGCTAATATACTATGCTAATATGCTAATATGCTAATATACTAATATACTAATATGCTAATATGCTATGCTAATATGCTAATATGCTAATATGCTAATATGCTAATATGCTATGCTAATATGCTAATATGCTAATATGCTATGCTAATATGCTAATATGCTAATATGCTAATATGCTATGCTAATATGCTAATATGCTAATATGCTAATATGCTAATATGCTATGCTAATATGCTAATATGCTAATATGCTATGCTAATATGCTAATATGCTAATATGCTAATATGCTAATATGCTATGCTAATATACTAATATGCTAATATGCTAATGTGCTAATATGCAATGCTAATATGCTAATATGCTAATATGCTAATATGCTAATATGCTAATATGCTAATATGCTATGCTAATATGCTAATATGCTAATACGCTAACACGCTATGCTAATATGCTAATATGATAATATGCTAATATGCTAATATGCTAATATGCTATGCTAATATGCTAATATGCTAATATGCTAATATGCTAATATGCTAATATGCTAATATGCTAATATGCTAATATGCTAATATGCTAATATGCTAATATGCTATGCTAATATGCTAATATGCTAACACGCTATGCTATGCTAATATGCTAATATGCTAATATGCTATGCTAATATGCTAATATGCTAATATGCTAATATGCTAATATGCTAATATGCTAATATGCTATGCAAATATGCTAATATGCTAATATGCTAATATGCTAATATGCTAATATGCTAATATGCTATGCTAATATGCTAATATGCTAATATGCTAATATGCTAATATGCTAATACGCTAATACGCTAATACACTAATATGCTAATATGCTAATATGCTATGCTAATATGCTAATATGCTAATATGCTAATATGCTAATATGCTATGCTAATATGCTATGCTAATATGCTAATATGCTAATATGCTATGCTAATATGCTAATATGCTATGCTAATATGCTATGCTAATATACTATGCTAATATGCTAATATGCTAATATGCTAATATGCTAATATACTAATATACTAATATGCTAATATGCTAATATGCTAATATGCTATGCTAATATGCTAATATGCTAATATGCTAATATGCTAATATGCTAATATGCTAATATGCTATGCTAATATGCTAATATGCTAATATGCTAATATACTAATATGCTAATATGCTAATATGCTATGCTAATATGCTAATATGCTAATATGCTATGCAAATATGCTAATATGCTAATATGCTAATATACTAATATGCTAATATGCTAATATGCTATGCTAATATACTATGCTAATATACTAATATGCTAATATGCTAATATGCTAATATGCTAATTTGCTAATATGCTATGCTAATATGCTAATATGCTAATATGCTAATATACTAATATGCTAATATGCTAATATGCTAATATGCTAATATGCTAGTATGCTAATATGCTATGCTAATATGCTAATATGCTAATATGCTAATATGCTAATATGCTAATATGCTATGCTAATATGCTAATATGCTAATATGCTAATATGCTATGCTAATATGCTAATATGTTAATATGCTAATATGCTAATATGCTAATATGCTAATATGCTAATATGCTATGCTAATATGCTAATATGCTAATATGCTAATATGCTATGCTAATATGCTAATATGCTAATATGCTAATATGCTAATATGCTAATATGCTATGCTAATATGCTAATATGCTAATATGCTAATATTCTATGCTAATATGCTAATATGCTAATACGCTAATACGCTATGCTAATATGCTAATACCCTAATACGCTAACATGCTATGCTAATATGCTAATATGCTAATATGCTAATATGCTAATATGCTAATATGCTAATATGCTATGCTAATATGCTAATATGCTAATATGCTAATATGCTATGCTAATATGCTAATATGCTAATATGCTAATATGCTATGCTAATATGCTAATATGCTAATATGCTAATATGCTAATATGCTAATATGCTATACTAATATGCTAATATGCTAATATGCTAATATGCTAATATGCTAATATGCTAATATGCTAATATGCTATGCTAATATGCTAATATGCTAATACACTAACACGCTATGCTAATATGCTAATATGCTAATATGCTAATATGCTAATATGCTATGCTAATATGCTAATATGCTAATATGCTAATATGCTAATATGCTAATATGCTATGCTAATATGCTAATATGCTAATATGCTAATATGCTAATATGATAATATGCTAATATGCTATGCTATGCTAATATGCTAATATGCTAATATGCTAATATGCTAATATGCTAATATGCTAATACGCTAACATGCTATGCTAATATGCTAATATGCTAATATGCTAATATGCTAATACGCTAACATGCTATGCTAATATGCTAATATGCTAATATGCTAATATGCTAATACGCTAATATGCTATGCTAATATGCTAATATGCTATGCTAATATGCTAATATGCTAATATGCTAATATGTTAATATGCTAATATGCTATGCTAATATGCTAATATGCTAATACGCTAACACGCTATGCTAATATGCTAATATGCTAATATGCTAATATGCTAATATGCTAATATGCTATGCTAATATGCTAATATGCTAATAAGCTAATATGCTAATATGCTAATATGCTAATATGCTAATATGCTAATATGCTAATATGCTAATATGCTAATATGCTATGCTAATATGCTATGCTAATATGCTAATATGCTAATATGCTAATATGCTAATATGCTAATATGCTAATATGCTAATACGCTAACATGCTATGCTAATATGCTAATATACTAATATGCTAATATGCTAATATGCTAATATGCTATGCTAATATGCTAATATACTAATATGCTAATATGCTAATATGCTATACTAATATGCTAATATGCTAATATGCTAATATGCTAATATGCTATGCTAATATGCTAATATGCTAATACACTAACACGCTATGCTAATATGCTAATATGCTAATATGCTAATATGCTAATATGCTATGCTAATATGCTAATATGCTAATATGCTAATATGCTAATATGCTATGCTATGCTAATATGCTAATATGCTAATATGCTAATATGCTAATATGATAATATGCTAATATGCTATGCTATGCTAATATGCTAATATGCTAATATGCTAATATGCTAATATGCTAATACGCTAACATGCTATGCTAATATGCTAATATGCTAATATGCTAATATGCTAATACGCTAATATGCTAATATGCTAATATGCTAATATGCTATGCTAATATGCTAATATGCTAATATGCTAATATGCTAATATGCTATGCTAATATGCTAATATGCTAATATGCTAATACGCTAACACGCTATGCTAATATGCTAATATGCTAATATGCTAATATTCTAATATGCTAATATGCTAATAAGCTAATATGCTAATATGCTAATATGCTAATATGCTAATATGCTATGCTAATATGCTAATATGCTAATATGCTAATATGCTAATATGCTAATACGCTAACATGCTATGCTAATATGCTAATATGCTAATATGCTAATATGCTAATATGCTAATATGCTAATATGCTAATATGCTATGCTAATATGCTAATATGCTAATATGCTAATATGCTAATATGCTAATATGCTAATATGCTAATATGCTAATATACTATGCTAATATGCTAATATGCTAATACACTAACACGCTATGCTAATATGCTAATATGCTAATATGCTAATATGCTAATATGCTAATATGCTAATATGCTATGCTAATATGCTAATATGCTAATATGCTAATATGCTAATATGCTATGCTAATATGCTAATATGCTAATATGCTAATATGCTAATATGCTAATACGCTAATATGCTAATATGCTAATATGCTAATATGCTATGCTAATATGCTAATATGCTAATATGCTAATATGCTAATATGCTATGCTAATACGCTAATATGCTAATATGCTAATATGCTATGCTAATATGCTAATATGCTAATATGCTAATATGCTATGCTAATATGCTAATATGCTAATATGCTAATATGCTAATATGCTAATATACTAATATACTAATATGCTAATATGCTAATATGCTAATATGCTATGCTAATATGCTAATATGCTAATATGCTAATATGCTAATATGCTATGCTAATATGCTAATATGCTAATATGCTAATATGCTAATATGCTAATATGCTAATATGCTAATATGCTAATATGCTATGCTAATATGCTAATATGCTAATATGCTAATATGCTAATATGCTATGCTAATATGCTAATATGCTAATATGCTAATATGCTAATATGCTAATATGCTATGCTAATATGCTATGCTAATATGCTATGCTAATATGCTAATATGCTATACTAATATGCTAATATGAAAATAAGCTAATATGCTAATTTGCTAATATGCTATGCTAATATGCGAATATGCTAATATGCTAATATACTAATATGCTAATATGCTAATATGCTAATATGCTAATATGCTAATATACTAATATGCTAATACGCTAACATGCTATGCTAATATGCTAATATGCTAATATGCTAATATGCTAATATGCTAATATGCTATGCTAATATGCTAATATGCTAATATGCTAATATGCTATGCTAATATGCTAATATGCTAATATGCTATGCTAATATGCTAATATGCTAATATGCTAATATGCTATGCTAATATGCTAATATGCTAATATGCTATGCTAATATGCTAATATGCTAATATGCTATGCTAATATGCTAATATGCTAATATGCTAATATGCTATGCTAATATGCTAATATGCTAATATGCTAATATGCTAATATGCTAATATGCTAATATGCTAATACACTAACACGCTATGCTAATATGCTAATATGCTAATATGCTAATATGCTATGCTAATATGCTAATATGCTAATATGCTAATATGCTAATATGCTAATATGCTAATATGCTAATATGCTATGCTAATATGCTAATATGCTAATATGCTAATATGCTAATATGCTAATATTCTATGCTAATATGCTAATATGCTAATACGCTAATACGCTATGCTAATATGCTAATACGCTAATACGCTAACATGCTATGCTAATATGCTAATATGCTAATATGCTAATATGCTATGCTAATATGCTAATATGCTAATATGCTAATATGCTAATATGCTATGCTAATATGCTAATATGCTAATATGCTAATATGCTATGCTAATATGCTATGCTAATATGCTAATATGCTAATATGCTAATATGCTATACTAATATGCTAATATGCTAATATGCTAATATGCTAATATGCTAATATGCTAATATGCTATGCTAATATGCTAATATGCTAATACACTAACACGCTATGCTAATATGCTAATATGCTAATATGCTAATATGCTAATATGCTATGCTAATATGCTAATATGTTAATATGCTAATATGCTAATATGCTAATAAGCTAATATGCTAATATGCTAATATGCTAATATGCTAATATGCTAATATGCTATACTAATATGCTAATATGCTAATATGCTAATATGCTAATATGCTAATACGCTAATATGCTAATATGCTAATATGCTAATATGCTATGCTAATATGCTAATATGCTAATATGCTAATATGCTAATATGCTAATATGCTAATATGCTATGCTAATATGCTAATATGCTAATATGCTAATATGCTAATATGCTAATATGCTAATATGCTAATACGCTAACATGCTATGCTAATATGCTAATATGCTAATATGCTAATATGCTGCTATGCTAATATGCTAATATGCTAATATGCTAATATGCTAATATGCTAATATGCTAATATGCTAATATGCTAATATGCTAATATGCTAATATGCTAATATGCTAATATGCTAATATACTAATATGCTAATATGCTAATATGCTAATATACTAATATGCTAATATGCTAATATGCTAATATGCTATGCTAATATGCTAATATGCTGATATGCTAATATGCTAATATGCTAATATACTAATATGCTAATATGCTATGCTAATATGCTATGCTAATATGCTAATATGCTAATATGCTAATATGCTAATATGCTAATATGCTATGCTAATATGCTAATATGCTAATATGCTAATATGCTAATATTTTAATACGCTAATATGCTAAGCTATGCTAATATGCTAATATGCTAATATGCTAATATGCTAATATGCTAATATGCTATGCTAATATACTAATATGCTAATATGCTATGCTAATATGCTAATATGCTAATATGCTAATATGCTAATATGCCATGCTAATATGCTATGCTAATATGCTAATATGCTAATATGCTAATATGCTAATATGCTATGCTAATATGCTATGCTAATATGCTAATATGCTATGCTAATATGCTAATATGCTAATATGCTAATATGCTAATATGCTAATATGCTAATATGCTAATATGCTATGCTAATATGCTAATATGCTAATATGCTAATATGCTAATATGCTATGCTAATATGCTAATATGCTAATATGCTAATATGCTAATACACTAACACGCTATGCTAATATGCTAATATGCTAATATGCTAATATGCTATGCTAATATGCTAATATGCTAATATGCTAATATGCTAATATGCTAATATAGTAATATGCTATGCTAATATGCTAATATGCTAATATGTTAATATGCTAATATGCTAATATGCTAATATGCTAATATGCTATGCTAATATGCTAATATGCTAATATGCTAATATGCTAATATGCTAATATGCTAATATGCTAATATGCAATGCTAATATGCTAATATGCTAATATGCTAATATGCTAATATGCTAATATGCTAATATGCTAATATGCTAATATGCTATGCTAATATGCTAATATGCTAATATGCTAATATGCTAATATGCTATGCTAATATGCTAATATGTTAATATGCTAATATGCTAATACGCTAATATGCTAACACGCTATGCTAATATGCTAATATGCTAATATGCTAATATGCTAATATGCTAATATGCTATGCTAATATGCTAATATGCTATGCTAATATGCTAATATGCTATGCTAATATGCTAATATGCTAATACGCTAACACGCTATGCTAATATACTATGCTAATATGCTAATATGCTAATATACTAATATGCTAATATGCTAATGCTATGCTAATATGCTAATATGCTAATATGCTAATATGCTATGCTAATATGCTAATATGCTAATATGCTAATATGCTAATATGCTAATATGCTAATATGCTATGCTAATATGCTAATATGCTAATATGCTAATATGCTATGCTAATATGCTAATATGCTAATATGCTAATATGCTAATATGCTATGCTAATATGCTAATATGCTAATATGCTAATATGCTAATATGCTATGCTAATATGCTAATATGCTAATATGCTAATATGCTAATATGCTATGCTAATATGCTAATATGCTAATATGCTAATATGCTAATATGCTAATATGCTAATATGCTATGCTAATATGCTAATATGCTAATATGCTAATATGCTAATATGCTATGCTAATATGCTAATATGCTAACACGCTATGCTATGCTAATATGCTAATATGCTAATATGCTATGCTAATATGCTAATATGCTAATATGCTAATATGCTAATATGCTAATATGCTATGCAAATATGCTAATATGCTAATATGCTAATATGCTAATATGCTAATATGCTATGCTAATATGCTAATATGCTAATATGCTAATATGCTAATATGCTAATACGCTAATACGCTAATACGCTAATATGCTAATATGCTAATATGCTATGCTAATATGCTAATATGCTAATATGCTAATATGCTAATATGCTATGCTAATATGCTATGCTAATATGCTAATATGCTAATATGCTATGCTAATATGCTAATATGCTATGCTAATATGCTATGCTAATATACTATGCTATATGCTAATATGCTAATATGCTAATATACTAATATACTAATATGCTAATATGCTATGCTAATATGCTATGCTAATATGCTAATATGCTAATATGCTAATATGCTAATATGCTAATATGCTAATATGCTATGCTAATATGCTAATATGCTAATATGCTAATATACTAATATGCTAATATGCTAATATGCTATGCTAATATGCTAATATGCTAATATGCTATGCAAATATGCTAATATGCTAATATGCTAATATACTAATATGCTAATATGCTAATATGCTATGCTAATATACTATGCTAATATACTAATATGCTAATATGCTAATATGCTAATTATGCTAATTTGCTAATATGCTATGCTAATATGCTAATATGCTAATATGCTAATATGCTAATATGCTAATATGCTAATATGCTATGCTAATATGCTAATATGTTAATATGCTAATATGCTAATATGCTAATATGCTAATATGCTATGCTAATATGCTAATATGCTAATATGCTAATATGCTATGCTAATATGCTAATATGCTAATATGCTAATATGCTAATATGCTAATATGCTAATATGCTATGCTAATATGCTAATATGCTAATATGCTAATATTCTATGCTAATATGCTAATATGCTAATACGCTAATACGCTATGCTAATATGCTAATACCCTAATACGCTAACATGCTATGCTAATATGCTAATATGCTAATATGCTAATATGCTAATATGCTAATATGCTAATATGCTATGCTAATATGCTAATATGCTAATATGCTAATATGCTATGCTAATATGCTAATATGCTAATATGCTAATATGCTATGCTAATATGCTAATATGCTAATATGCTAATATGCTAATATGCTAATATGCTATACTAATATGCTAATATGCTAATATGCTAATATGCTAATATGCTAATATGCTAATATGCTATGCTAATATGCTAATATGCTAATACACTAACACGATATGCTAATATGCTAATATGCTAATATGCTAATATGCTAATATGCTATGCTAATATGCTAATATGCTAATATGCTAATATGCTAATATGCTAATATGCTATGCTAATATGCTATGCTAATATGCTAATATGCTAATATGATAATATGCTAATATGCTATGCTATGCTAATATGCTAATATGCTAATATGCTAATATGCTAATATGCTAATACGCTAACATGCTATGCTAATATGCTAATATGCTAATATGCTAATATGCTAATACGCTAACATGCTATGCTAATATGCTAATATGCTAATATGCTAATATGCTAATACGCTAATATGCTATGCTAATATGCTAATATGCTATGCTAATATGCTAATATGCTAATATGCTAATATGTTAATATGCTAATATGCTATGCTAATATGCTAATATGCTAATACGCTAACACGCTATGCTAATATGCTAATATGCTAATATGCTAATATGCTAATATGCTAATATGCTATGCTAATATGCTAATATGCTAATAAGCTAATATGCTAATATGCTAATATGCTAATATGCTAATATGCTAATATGCTAATATGCTAATTGCTAATATGCTATGCTAATATGCTAATATGCTAATATGCTAATATGCTAATATGCTAATATGCTAATATGCTATGCTAATATGCTAATATGCTAATATGCTAATATGCTAATATGCTATGCTAATATGCTAATATGCTAACACGCTATGCTAATATGCTAATATGCTAATATGCTAATATGCTAATATGCTAATATGCTATGCTAATATGCTAATATGCTAATATGCTAATATGCTAATATGCTAATATGCTATGCAAATATGCTAATATGCTAATATGCTAATATGCTAATATGCTAATATGCTAATATGCTATGCTAATATGCTAATATGCTAATATGCTAATATGCTAATATGCTAATACGCTAATACGCTAATACGCTAATATGCTAATATGCTAATATGCTATGCTAATATGCTAATATGCTAATATGCTAATATGCTAATATACTAATATGCTAATATACTAATATGCTAATATGCTAATATGCTATGCTAATATACTATGCTAATATACTAAATATGCTAATATGCTAATATGCTAATATGCTAATTTGCTAATATGCTATGCTAATATGCTAATATGCTAATATGCTAATATACTAATATGCTAATATGCTAATATGCTAATATGCTAAATGCTAATATGCTAATATGACTAATATGCTAATACGCTAACATGCTATGCTAATATGCTAATATGCTAATATGCTAGTATGCTAATAGCTATGCTAATATGCTAATATGCTAATATGCTAATATGCTAATATGCTAATATGCTATATGCTATGCTAATATGCTAATATGCTAATATGCTAATATGTTATGCTAATATGCTAATATGTTAATATGCTAATATGCTAAATGCTAATATGCTAATATGCTAATATGCTATTAGCTAATATGCTAATATGCTAATATGCTAATATGCTAATGCTATTGCTAATATGCTAATATGCTAATATGCTAATATGCTAATATGCTAATACATAACACGCTATGCTAATATGCTAATATGCTAATATGCTATGCTAATATGCTAATATGCTAATATGCTAATATGCTAATATGCTAATACGCTATGCTAATATGCTAATACCCTAATACGCTAACATGCTATGCTAATATGCTAATATGCTAATATGCTAATATGCTAATATGCTAATATGCTAATATGCTATGCTAATATGCTAATATGCTAATATGCTAATATGCTAATATGCTAATATGCTATGCTAATATGCTAATATGCTAATATGCTAATATGCTAAAATGCTAATATGCTATGCTAATATGCTAATATGCTAATATGCTAATATACTAATATGCTAATATGCTATACTAATATGCTAATATGCTAATATGCCTAATATGCTAATATGCTAATATGCTAATATGCTAATATGCTAATATGCTATGCTAATATGCTAATATGCTATACACTAACACGCTATGCTAATATGCTAATATGCTAATATGCTAATATGCTAATATGCTATGCTAATATGCTAATATGCTAATATGCTAATATGCTAATATGCTATGCTAATATGCTAATATGCTAATATGCTAATATGCTAATATGCTAATATGCTAATACGCTAACATGCTATGCTAATATGCTAATATGCTAATATGCTAATATGCTAATACGCTAACATGCTATGCTAATATGCTAATATGCTAATATGCTAATATGCTAATATGCTAATATGCTAATATGCTAATATGCTATGCTAATATGCTAATATGCTAATACGCTAATATGCTAATATGCTAATATGCTAATATGCTATGCTAATATGCTAATATGCTAATATGCTAATATGCTAATATGCTAATATGCTATGCTAATATGCTAATATGCTAATACGCTAACACGCTATGCTAATATGCTAATATGCTAATATGCTATGCTAATATGCTAATATGCTATGCTAATAAGCTAATATGCTAATATACTAATATGCTAATATGCTAATATGCTATGCTAATATGCTAATATGCTAATACGCTAACACGCTATGCTAATATGCTAATATGCTAATATGCTAATATGCTAATATGCTAATATGCTATGCTAATATGCTAATATGCTAATACGCTAACACGCTATGCTAATATGCTAATATGCTAATATGCTATGCTAATATGCTAATATGCTATGCTAATAAGCTAATATGCTAATATACTAATATGCTAATATGCTAATATGCTATGCTAATATGCTAATATGCTAATACGCTAACACGCTATGCTAATATGCTAATATGCTAATATGCTAATATGCTAATATGCTAATATGCTATGCTAATATGCTAATATGCTAATATGCTATACTAATATGCTAATATGCTATGCTAATATGCTAATATGCTAATATGCTAATATGCTAATATGCTAATATGCTAATATGCTATGCTAATATGTTAATATGCTAATATGCTAATATTTTAATACGCTAATATGCTAAGCTATGCTAATATGCTAATATGCTAATATGCTAATATGCTAATATGCTATGCTAATATGTTAATATGCTAATATGCTAATATTTTAATACGCTAATATGCTAAGCTATGCTAATATGCTAATATGCTAATATGCTAATATGCTAATATGCTATGCTAATATACTAATATGCTAATATGCTAATATGCTAATATGCTAATATGCTAATATGCTAATATGCTATGCTAATATGCTAATATGCTAATATACTAATATGCCATGCTAATATGCTATGCTAATATGCTAATATGCTAATATGCTAATATGCTAATATGCTAAGCTAATATGCTAATATGCTATGCTAATATGCTAATATGCTATGCTAATATGCTAATATGCTAATATGCTAATATGCTAATATGCTAATATGCTAATATGCTATGCAAATATGCTAATATGCTAATATGCTAATATGCTAATACACTAACACGCTATGCTAATATGCTAATATGCTAATATGCTAATATGCTATGCTAATATGCTAATATGCTAATATGCTAATATGCTAATATGCTATGCTAATATGCTAATATGCTAATATGTTAATATGCTAATATGCTAATATGCTAATATGCTAATATGCTATGCTAATATGCTAATATGCTAATATGCTAATATGCAATGCTAATATGCTAATATGCTAATATGCTAATATGCTAATATGCTAATATGCTAATATGCTAATATGCTATGCTAATATGCTAATATGCTAATATGCTAATATGCTAATATGCTAATATGCTATGCTAATATGCTAATATGTTAATATGCTAATATGCTAATACGCTAATATGCTAACACGCTATGCTAATATGCTAATATGCTAATATGCTAATATGCTAATATGCTAATATGCTAATATGCTAATATGCTATGCTAATATGCTAATATGCTATGCTAATATGCTAATATGCTATGCTAATATGCTAATATGCTAATATGCTAATACGCTAACACGCTATGCTAATATGCTATGCTAATATGCTAATATGCTAATATACTAATATGCTAATATGCTAATATGCTATGCTAATATGCTAATATGCTAATATGCTATGCTAATATGCTAATATGCTAATATGCTAATATGCTAATATGCTATGCTAATATGCTAATATGCTAATATGCTAATATGCTAATATGCTAATATGCTAATATGCTATGCTAATATGCTAATATGCTAATATGCTATGCTAATATGCTAATATGCTAATATGCTAATATGCTATGCTAATATACTAATATGCTAATATGCTAATGTGCTAATATGCAATGCTAATATGCTAATATGCTAATATGCTAATATGCTAATATGCTAATATGCTAATATGCTATGCTAATATGCTAATATGCTAATACGCTAACACGCTATGCTAATATGCTAATATGATAATATGCTAATATGCTAATATGCTAATATGCTAATATGCTATGCTAATATGCTAATATGCTAATATGCTAATATGCTAATATGCTATGCTAATATGCTAATATGCTAATATGCTAATATGCTAATATGCTATGCTAATATGCTAATATGCTAATATGCTAATATGCTAATATGCTAATATGCTAATATGCTATGCTAATATGCTAATATGCTAATATGCTAATATGCTAATATGCTATGCTAATATGCTAATATGCTAACACGCTATGCTAATATGCTAATATGCTAATATGCTAATATGCTAATATGCTAATATGCTATGCTAATATGCTAATATGCTAATATGCTAATATGCTAATATGCTATGCAAATATGCTAATATGCTAATATGCTAATATGCTAATATGCTAATATGCTATGCTAATATGCTAATATGCTAATATGCTAATATGCTAATATGCTAATATGCTATGCTAATATGCTATGCTAATATGCTAATATGCTAATATGCTATGCTAATATGCTAATATGCTATGCTAATATGCTATGCTAATATGCTATGCTAATATACTATGCTAATATGCTAATATGTTAATATGCTAATATGCTATGCTAATATGCTAATATGCTAATATGCTAATATGCTAATATGCTAATATGCTAATATGCTATGCTAATATGCTAATATGCTAATATGCTAATATGCTAATATGCTAATATACTAATATACTAATATGCTAATATGCTAATATGCTAATATGCTATGCTAATATGCTAATATGCTAATATGCTAATATGCTATGCTAATATGCTATGCAAATATGCTAATATGCTAATATGCTAATATACTAATATGCTAATATACTAATATGCTAATATGCTAATATGCTATGCTAATATACTATGCTAATATACTAATATGCTAATATGCTAATATGCTAATATGCTAATTTGCTAATATGCTATGCTAATATGCTAATATGCTAATATGCTAATATACTAATATGCTAATATGCTAATATGCTAATATGCTAATATGCTAATATACTAATATGCTAATACGCTAACATGCTATGCTAATATGCTAATATGCTAATATGCTAGTATGCTAATATGCTATGCTAATATGCTAATATGCTAATATGCTAATATGTTAATATGCTAATATGCTATGCTAATATGCTATGCTAATATGCTAATTTGCTAATATGCTAATATGCTAATATGCTAATATGCTAATATGCTATGCTAATATGCTAATATGCTAATACGCTATGCTAATATGCTAATATGCTAATATGCTAATGTGCTAATATGCTATGCTAATATGCTAATATGCTAATATGCTAATATGCTAATATGCTAATATGCTATGCTAATATGCTAATATGCTAATATGCTAATATGCTAATATGCTATGCTAATATGCTGAAATGCTGATATGCTAATATGCTATGCTAATATGCTAATATGCTAATATGCTATGCTAATATGCTAATATGCTAATATACTAATATGCTAATATGCTAATATGCTATGCTAATATGCTAATATGCTAATACACTAACACGCTATGCTAATATGCTAATATGCTATGCTAATATGCTAATATGCTAATATGCTAATATGCTATGCTAATATGCTAATATGCTAATATGCTAATATGCTAATATGCTATGCTAATATGCTAATATGCTAATATGCTAATATGCTAATACGCTAATATGCTAACACGCTATGCTAATATGCTAATATGCTAATATGCTAATATGCTATGCTAATATGCTAATATGCTATGCTAATATGCTAATATGCTAATATGCTAATATGCTAATATGCTAATATGATAATATGCTAATATGTTATGCTATGCTAATATGCTAATATGCTAATATGCTAATATGCTAATACGCTAACATGCTATGCTAATATGCTAATATGCTAATATGCTAATATGCTAATACGCTAACATGCTATGCTAATATGCTAATATGCTAATATGCTAATATGCTAATATGCTAATATGCTAATATGCTAATATGCTATGCTAATATGCTAATATGCTAATATGCTAATATGCTAATATGCTATGCTAATATGCTAATATGCTAATACGCTAACACGCTATGCTAATATGCTAATATGCTAATATGCTAATATGCTAATATGCTAATATGCTATGCTAATATGCTAATATGCTAATAAGCTAATATGCTAATATGCTAATATGCTAATATGCTAATATGCTATGCTAATATGCTAATATGCTAATACGCTAACACGCTATGCTAATATGCTAATATGCTAATATGCTAATATGCTAATATGCTAATATGCTATGCTAATATGCTAATATGCTAATATGCTATGCTAATATGCTAATATGCTATGCTAATATGCTAATATGCTAATATGCTAATATGCTAATATGCTAATATGCTAATATGCTAATATGCTATGCTAATATGTTAATATGCTAATATGCTAATATGCTAATATGCTAATATGCTAATATGCTAATATGCTATGCTAATATGCTAATATGCTAATATGCTAATATGCTATGCTAATATGCTAATATGCTAATATGCTAATATGCTAATATGCTAATATGCTAATATGCTAATATGCTATGCTAATATGCTAATATGCTAATATGCTAATACACTAACACGCTATGCTAATATGCTAATATGCTAATATGCTAATATGCTAATATGCTATGCTAATATGCTAATATGCTAATATGCTAATATGCTAATATGCTAATATGCTAATATGCTAATATGCTATGCTAATATGCTAATATGCTAATATGCTAATATGCTAATACGCTAATATGCTAATATACTAATATGCTAATATGCTAATATGCTAATATGCTATGCTAATATGCTAATATGCTAATATGCTAATATACTAATATGCTAATATGCTAATATACTATGCTAATATGCTAATATGCTAATATGCTAATATGCTAATATGCTAATATGCTAATATCCTAATATGCTATGCTAATATGCTAATATGCTAATATGCTAATATGCTATGCTAATATGCTAATATGCTAATATGCTAATATGCTAATATGCTAATATGCTATGCTAATATGCTAATATGCTAATATGCTAATATGCTATGCTAATATGCTAATACGCTAACACGCTATGCTAATATGCTAATATGCTAATATGCTAATATGCTATGCTAATATGCTAATATGCTAATATGCTATGCTAATATGCTAATATGCTAATATACTAATATGCTAATATGCTAATATACTAATATGCTATGCTAATATGCTAATATGCTAATATGCGAATATGCTAATATGCTAATATGCTAATACGCTAACACGCTAGGCTAATATGCTAATATGCTAATATGCTAATATGCTAATATGCTAATATGCTAATATGCTAATATGCTATGCTAATATGCTAATATGCTAATATGCTAATATGCTATGCTAATATGCTAATATGCTAATTTGCTAATATGCTAATATGCTAATATGCTATGCTAATATGCTATGCTAATATGCTAATTTGCTAATATGCTAATATGCTAATATGCTAATATGCTAATATGCTATGCTAATATGCTAATATGTTAATACGCTATGCTAATATGCTAATATGCTAATATGCTAATGTGCTAATATGCTATGCTAATATGCTAATATGCTAATATGCTAATATGCTAATATGCTAATATGCTATGCTAATATGCTAATATGCTAATATGCTAATATGCTAATATGCTATGCTAATATGCTGAAATGCTGATATGCTAATATGCTATGCTAATATGCTAATATGCTAATATGCTATGCTAATATGCTAATATGCTAATATACTAATATGCTAATATGCTAATATGCTATGCTAATATGCTAATATGCTAATACACTAACACGCTATGCTAATATGCTAATATGCTAATATGCTAATATGCTAATATGCTAATATGCTAATATGCTAATATGCTAATATGCTAATATGCTAATATGCTAATATGCTATGCTAATATGCTAATATGCTAATATGCTAATATGCTAATACGCTAATATGCTAACACGCTATGCTAATATGCTAATATGCTAATATGCTAATATGCTATGCTAATATGCTAATATGCTATGCTAATATGCTAATATGCTATGCTAATATGCTAATATGCTAATACGCTAACACGCTATGCTAATATGCTAATATGCTAATATGCTAATATGCTAATATGCTATGCTAATATGCTAATATGCTAATATGCTAATATGCTATGCTAATATGCTAATATGCTAATATGCTAATATGCTAATATGCTAATATGCTATGCTAATATGCTAATATGATATGCTAATATGCTAATATGCTAATATGCTAATGTGCTAATATGCTAATATGCTATGCTAATATGCTAATATGCTAATATGCTAATATGCTATACTAATATGCTAATATGCTAATATACTAATATGCTATGCTAATATGCTAATACGCTAACACGCTATGCTAATATGCTAATATGCTAATATGCTAATATGCTATGCTAATATGCTAATATGCTAATATGCTAATATGCTAATATGCTAATATGCTATGCTAATATGCTAATATGCTAATATGCTAATATGCTAATATGCTATGCTAATATGCTAATATGCTAATATGCTAATATGCTAATATGCTAATATGCTATGCTAATATGCTAATATGCTAATATGCTAATATGCTATGCTAATATGCTAATATGCTAATATGCTAATATATTAATATGCTATGCTAATATGCTAATATGCTAATATGCTAATATGCTAATATGCTATGCTAATATGCTAATATGCTATGCTAATATGCTAATATGCTAATATGCTATGCTAATATGCTAATATGCTAATATACTAATATGCTAATATGCTAATATACTAATATGCTATGCTAATATGCTAATATGCTAATATGCGAATATGCTAATATGCTAATATGCTAATACGCTAACACGCTAGGCTAATATGCTAATATGCTAATATGCTAATATGCTAATATGCTAATATGCTAATATGCTAATATGCTATGCTAATATGCTAATATGCTAATATGCTAATATGCTATGCTAATATGCTAATATGCTAATTTGCTAATATGCTAATATGCTAATATGCTATGCTAATATGCTATGCTAATATGCTAATTTGCTAATATGCTAATATGCTAATATGCTAATATGCTAATATGCTATGCTAATATGCTAATATGCTAATACGCTATGCTAATATGCTAATATGCTAATATGCTAATGTGCTAATATGCTATGCTAATATGCTAATATGCTAATATGCTAATATGCTAATATGCTAATATGCTATGCTAATATGCTAATATGCTAATATGCTAATATGCTAATATGCTATGCTAATATGCTGAAATGCTGATATGCTAATATGCTATGCTAATATGCTAATATGCTAATATGCTATGCTAATATGCTAATATGCTAATATACTAATATGCTATATGCTAATATGCTATGCTAATATGCTAATATGCTAATACACTAACACGCTATGCTAATATGCTAATATGCTAATATGCTAATATGCTAATATGCTAATATGCTAATATGCTATGCTAATATGCTAATATGCTAATATGCTAATATGCTGAATATGCTATGCTAATATGCTAATATGCTAATATGCTAATATGCTAATACGCTAATATGCTAACACGCTATGCTAATATGCTAATATGCTAATATGCTAATATGCTATGCTAATATGCTAATATGCTATGCTAATATGCTAATATGCTATGCTAATATGCTAATATGCTAATACGCTAACACGCTATGCTAATATGCTAATATGCTAATATGCTAATATGCTAATATGCTAATATGCTATGCTAATATGCTAATATGCTAATATGCTATGCTAATATGCTAATATGCTAATATGCTAATATGCTAATATGCTAATATGCTAATATGCTATGCTAATATGCTAATATGCTAATATGCTAATATGCTAATGTGCTAATATGCTAATATGCTATGCTAATATGCTAATATGCTAATATGCTAATATGCTATACTAATATGCTAATATGCTAATATACTAATATGCTATGCTAATATGCTAATACGCTAACACGCTATGCTAATATGCTAATATGCTAATATGCTAATATGCTATGCTAATATGCTAATATGCTAATATGCTAATATGCTAATATGCTAATATGCTAATATGCTATGCTAATATGCTAATATGCTAATATGCTAATATGCTAATATGCTATGCTAATATGCTAATATGCTAATATGCTAATATGCTAATATGCTAATATGCTATGCTAATATGCTAATATGCTAATATGCTAATATGCTATGCTAATATGCTAATATGCTAATATGCTAATATATTAATATGCTATGCTAATATGCTAATATGCTAATATGCTAATATGCTAATATGCTATGCTAATATGCTAATATGCTAATATGCTAATATGCTATGCTAATATGCTAATATGCTAATATGCTAATATGCTAATATGCTAATATGCTAATATGCTAATATGCTAATATACTATGCTAATATGCTAATATGCTAATACACTAACACGCTATGCTAATATGCTAATATGCTAATATGCTAATATGCTAATATACTAATATGCTAATATGCTAATATGCTAATATGCTAATATACTAATATGCTAATATGCTAATATGCTAATATGCTATGCTAATATGCTAATATGCTGATATGCTAATATGCTAATATGCTAATATACTAATATGCTAATATGCTATGCTAATATGCTATGCTATATGCTAATATGCTAATATGCTAATATGCTAATATGCTAATATGCTATGCTAATATGCTAATATGCTAATATGCTAATATGCTAATATGCTAATATGCTATGCTAATATGCTAATATGCTAATATGCTATACTAATATGCTAATATGCTATGCTAATATGCTAATATGCTAATATGCTAATATGCTAATATGCTAATATGCTAATATGCTATGCTAATATGTTAATATGCTAATATGCTAATATTTTAATACGCTAATATGCTAAGCTATGCTAATATGCTAATATGCTAATATGCTAATATGCTAATATGCTATGCTAATATACTAATATGCTAATATGCTAATATGCTAATATGCTAATATGCTAATATGCTAATATGCTATGCTAATATGCTAATATGCTAATATACTAATATGCCATGCTAATATGCTATGCTAATATGCTAATATGCTAATATGCTAATATGCTAATATGCTAAGCTAATATGCTAATATGCTATGCTAATATGCTAATATGCTATGCTAATATGCTAATATGCTAATATGCTAATATGCTAATATGCTAATATGCTAATATGCTATGCAAATATGCTAATATGCTAATATGCTAATATGCTAATACACTAACACGCTATGCTAATATGCTAATATGCTAATATGCTAATATGCTATGCTAATATGCTAATATGCTAATATGCTAATATGCTAATATGCTATGCTAATATGCTAATATGCTAATATGTTAATATGCTAATATGCTATATGCTAATATGCTAATATGCTATGCTAATATGCTAATATGCTAATATGCTAATATGCAATGCTAATATGCTAATATGCTAATATGCTAATATGCTAATATGCTAATATGCTAATATGCTAATATGCTATGCTAATATGCTAATATGCTAATATGCTAATATGCTAATATGCTAATATGCTATGCTAATATGCTAATATGTTAATATGCTAATATGCTAATACGCTAATATGCTAACACGCTATGCTAATATGCTAATATGCTAATATGCTAATATGCTAATATGCTAATATGCTAATATGCTAATATGCTATGCTAATATGCTAATATGCTATGCTAATATGCTAATATGCTATGCTAATATGCTAATATGCTAATATGCTAATACGCTAACACGCTATGCTAATATGCTATGCTAATATGCTAATATGCTAATATACTAATATGCTAATATGCTAATATGCTATGCTAATATGCTAATATGCTAATATGCTATGCTAATATGCTAATATGCTAATATGCTAATATGCTAATATGCTAATATGCTATGCTAATATGCTAATATGCTAATATGCTAATATGCTAATATGCTAATATGCTATGCTAATATGCTAATATGCTAATATGCTATGCTAATATGCTAATATGCTAATATGCTAATATGCTATGCTAATATACTAATATGCTAATATGCTAATGTGCTAATATGCAATGCTAATATGCTAATATGCTAATATGCTAATATGCTAATATGCTAATATGCTAATATGCTATGCTAATATGCTAATATGCTAATACGCTAACACGCTATGCTAATATGCTAATATGATAATATGCTAATATGCTAATATGCTAATATGCTAATATGCTATGCTAATATGCTAATATGCTAATATGCTAATATGCTAATATGCTATGCTAATATGCTAATATGCTAATATGCTAATATGCTAATATGCTATGCTAATATGCTAATATGCTAATATGCTAATATGCTAATATGCTAATATGCTAATATGCTATGCTAATATGCTAATATGCTAATATGCTAATATGCTAATATGCTATGCTAATATGCTAATATGCTAACACGCTATGCTAATATGCTAATATGCTAATATGCTAATATGCTAATATGCTAATATGCTATGCTAATATGCTAATATGCTAATATGCTAATATGCTAATATGCTATGCAAATATGCTAATATGCTAATATGCTAATATGCTAATATGCTAATATGCTATGCTAATATGCTAATATGCTAATATGCTAATATGCTAATATGCTAATATGCTATGCTAATATGCTATGCTAATATGCTAATATGCTAATATGCTATGCTAATATGCTAATATGCTTATGCTAATATGCTATGCTAATATGCTATGCTAATATACTATGCTAATATGCTAATATGTTAATATGCTAATATGCTATGCTAATATGCTAATATGCTAATATGCTAATATGCTAATATGCTAATATGCTAATATGCTATGCTAATATGCTAATATGCTAATATGCTAATATGCTAATATGCTAATATACTAATATACTAATATGCTAATATGCTAATATGCTAATATGCTATGCTAATATGCTAATATGCTAATATGCTAATATGCTATGCTAATATGCTATGCAAATATGCTAATATGCTAATATGCTAATATACTAATATGCTAATATACTAATATGCTAATATGCTATATGCTATGCTAATATACTATGCTAATATACTAATATGCTAATATGCTAATATGCTAATATGCTAATTTGCTAATATGCTATGCTAATATGCTAATATGCTAATATGCTAATATACTAATATGCTAATATGCTAATATGCTAATATGCTAATATGCTAATATACTAATATGCTAATACGCTAACATGCTATGCTAATATGCTAATATGCTAATATGCTAGTATGCTAATATGCTATGCTAATATGCTAATATGCTAATATGCTAATATGTTAATATGCTAATATGCTATGCTAATATGCTAATATGCTAATATGCTAATATGCTATGCTAATATGCTAATATGTTAATATGCTAATATGCTAATATGCTAATATGCTAATATGCTAATATGCTATGCTAATATGCTAATATGCTAATATGCTAATATGCTAATATGCTATGCTAATATGCTAATATGCTAATATGCTAATATGCTAATATGCTAATACATTAACACGCTATGCTAATATGCTAATATGCTAATATGCTAATATGCTAATATGCTATGCTAATATGCTAATATGCTAATATGCTAATATGCTAATATGCTAATATGCTATGCTAATATGCTAATATGCTAATATGCTAATATTCTATGCTAATATGCTAATATGCTAATACGCTAATACGCTATGCTAATATGCTAATACCCTAATACGCTAACATGCTATGCTAATATGCTAATATGCTAATATGCTAATATGCTAATATGCTAATATGCTAATATGCTAATATGCTATGCTAATATGCTAATATGCTAATATGCTAATATGCTATGCTAATATGCTAATATGCTAATACACTAACACGCTATGCTAATATGCTAATATGCTAATATGCTAATATGCTAATATGCTATGCTAATATGCTAATATGCTAATATGCTAATATGCTAATATGCTAATATGCTAATATGCTATGCTAATATGCTAATATGCTAATATGCTAATATGCTAATATGCTAATATGCTAATATGATAATATGCTAATATGTTATGCTATGCTAATATGCTAATATGCTAATATGCTAATATGCTAATACGCTAACATGCTATGCTAATATGCTAATATGCTAATATGCTAATATGCTAATACGCTAACATGCTATGCTAATATGCTAATATGCTAATATGCTAATATGCTAATACGCTAATATGCTAATATGCTAATATGCTAATATGCTATGCTAATATGCTAATATGCTAATATGCTAATATGCTAATATGCTATGCTAATATGCTAATATGCTAATACGCTAACACGCTATGCTAATATGCTAATATGCTAATATGCTAATATGCTAATATGCTAATATGCTATGCTAATATGCTAATATGCTAATAAGCTAATATGCTAATATGCTAATATGCTAATATGCTAATATGCTATGCTAATATGCTAATATGCTAATACGCTAACACGCTATGCTAATATGCTAATATGCTAATATGCTAATATGCTAATATGCTAATATGCTATGCTAATATGCTAATATGCTAATATGCTATGCTAATATGCTAATATGCTATGCTAATATGCTATGCTAATATGCTAATATGCTAATATGCTAATATGCTAATATGCTAATATGCTAATATGCTATGCTAATATGTTAATATGCTAATATGCTAATATGCTAATATGCTAATATGCTAATATGCTAATATGCTATGCTAATATGCTAATATGCTAATATGCTAATATGCTATGCTAATATGCTAATATGCTAATATGCTAATATGCTAATATGCTAATATGCTAATATGCTAATATGCTATGCTAATATGCTAATATGCTAATATGCTAATACACTAACACGCTATGCTAATATGCTAATATGCTAATATGCTAATATGCTAATATGCTATGCTAATATGCTAATATGCTAATATGCTAATATGCTAATATGCTAATATGCTAATATGCTAATATGCTATGCTAATATGCTAATATGCTAATATGCTAATATGCTAATACGCTAATATGCTAATATACTAATATGCTAATATGCTAATATGCTAATATGCTATGCTAATATGCTAATATGCTAATATGCTAATATACTAATATGCTAATATGCTAATATACTATGCTAATATGCTAATATGCTAATATGCTAATATGCTAATATGCTAATATGCTAATATCCTAATATGCTATGCTAATATGCTAATATGCTAATATGCTAATATGCTATGCTAATATGCTAATATGCTAATATGCTAATATACTAATATGCTAATATGCTATGCTAATATGCTAATATGCTAATATGCTAATATGCTATGCTAATATGCTAATACGCTAACACGCTATGCTAATATGCTAATATGCTAATATGCTAATATGCTATGCTAATATGCTAATATGCTAATATGCTATGCTAATATGCTAATATGCTAATATACTAATATGCTAATATGCTAATATACTAATATGCTATGCTAATATGCTAATATGCTAATATGCGAATATGCTAATATGCTAATATGCTAATACGCTAACACGCTAGGCTAATTGCTAATATGCTAATATGCTAATATGCTAATATGCTAATATGCTAATATGCTAATATGCTATGCTAATATGCTAATATGCTAATATGCTAATATGCTATGCTAATATGCTAATATGCTAATTTGCTAATATGCTAATATGCTAATATGCTATGCTAATATGCTATGCTAATATGCTAATTTGCTAATATGCTAATATGCTAATATGCTAATATGCTAATATGCTATGCTAATATGCTAATATGCTAATACGCTATGCTAATATGCTAATATGCTAATATGCTAATGTGCTAATATGCTATGCTAATATGCTAATATGCTAATATGCTAATATGCTAATATGCTAATATGCTATGCTAATATGCTAATATGCTAATATGCTAATATGCTAATATGCTATGCTAATATGCTGAAATGCTGATATGCTAATATGCTATGCTAATATGCTAATATGCTAATATGCTATGCTAATATGCTAATATGCTAATATACTAATATGCTAATATGCTAATATGCTATGCTAATATGCTAATATGCTAATACACTAACACGCTATGCTAATATGCTAATATGCTATGCTAATATGCTAATATGCTAATATGCTAATATGCTATGCTAATATGCTAATATGCTAATATGCTAATATGCTAATATGCTATGCTAATATGCTAATATGCTAATATGCTAATATGCTAATACGCTAATATGCTAACACGCTATGCTAATATGCTAATATGCTAATATGCTAATATGCTATGCTAATATGCTAATATGCTATGCTAATATGCTAATATGCTAATATGCTAATATGCTAATATGCTAATATGATAATATGCTAATATGTATGCTATGCTAATATGCTAATATGCTAATATGCTAATATGCTAATACGCTAACATGCTATGCTAATATGCTAATATGCTAATATGCTAATATGCTAATACGCTAACATGCTATGCTAATATGCTAATATGCTAATATGCTAATATGCTAATATGCTAATATGCTAATATGCTAATATGCTAATATGCTATGCTAATATGCTAATATGCTAATATGCTAATATGCTAATATGCTATGCTAATATGCTAATATGCTAATACGCTAACACGCTATGCTAATATGCTAATATGCTAATATGCTAATATGCTAATATGCTAATATGCTATGCTAATATGCTAATATGCTAATAAGCTAATATGCTAATATGCTAATATGCTAATATGCTAATATGCTATGCTAATATGCTAATATGCTAATACGCTAACACGCTATGCTAATATGCTAATATGCTAATATGCTAATATGCTAATATGCTAATATGCTATGCTAATATGCTAATATGCTAATATGCTATGCTAATATGCTAATATGCTATGCTAATATGCTAATATGCTAATATGCTAATATGCTAATATGCTAATATGCTAATATGCTAATATGCTATGCTAATATGTTAATATGCTAATATGCTAATATGCTAATATGCTAATATGCTAATATGCTAATATGCTATGCTAATATGCTAATATGCTAATATGCTAATATGCTATGCTAATATGCTAATATGCTAATATGCTAATATGCTAATATGCTAATATGCTAATATGCTAATATGCTATGCTAATATGCTAATATGCTAATATGCTAATACACTAACACGCTATGCTAATATGCTAATATGCTAATATGCTAATATGCTAATATGCTATGCTAATATGCTAATATGCTAATATGCTAATATGCTAATATGCTAATATGCTAATATGCTAATATGCTATGCTAATATGCTAATATGCTAATATGCTAATATGCTAATACGCTAATATGCTAATATACTAATATGCTAATATGCTAATATGCTAATATGCTATGCTAATATGCTAATATGCTAATATGCTAATATACTAATATGCTAATATGCTAATATACTATGCTAATATGCTAATATGCTAATATGCTAATATGCTAATATGCTAATATGCTAATATCCTAATATGCTATGCTAATATGCTAATATGCTAATATGCTAATATGCTATGCTAATATGCTAATATGCTAATATGCTAATATGCTAATATGCTAATATGCTATGCTAATATGCTAATATGCTAATATGCTAATATGCTATGCTAATATGCTAATACGCTAACACGCTATGCTAATATGCTAATATGCTAATATGCTAATATGCTATGCTAATATGCTAATATGCTAATATGCTATGCTAATATGCTAATATGCTAATATACTAATATGCTAATATGCTAATATACTAATATGCTATGCTAATATGCTAATATGCTAATATGCGAATATGCTAATATGCTAATATGCTAATACGCTAACACGCTAGGCTAATATGCTAATATGCTAATATGCTAATATGCTAATATGCTAATATGCTAATATGCTAATATGCTATGCTAATATGCTAATATGCTAATATGCTAATATGCTATGCTAATATGCTAATATGCTAATTTGCTAATATGCTAATATGCTAATATGCTATGCTAATATGCTATGCTAATATGCTAATTTGCTAATATGCTAATATGCTAATATGCTAATATGCTAATATGCTATGCTAATATGCTAATATGTTAATACGCTATGCTAATATGCTAATATGCTAATATGCTAATGTGCTAATATGCTATGCTAATATGCTAATATGCTAATATGCTAATATGCTAATATGCTAATATGCTATGCTAATATGCTAATATGCTAATATGCTAATATGCTAATATGCTATGCTAATATGCTGAAATGCTGATATGCTAATATGCTATGCTAATATGCTAATATGCTAATATGCTATGCTAATATGCTAATATGCTAATATACTAATATGCTAATATGCTAATATGCTATGCTAATATGCTAATATGCTAATACACTAACACGCTATGCTAATATGCTAATATGCTATATGCTAATATGCTAATATGCTAATATGCTAATATGCTATGCTAATATGCTAATATGCTAATATGCTAATATGCTAATATGCTATGCTAATATGCTAATATGCTAATATGCTAATATGCTAATACGCTAATATGCTAACACGCTATGCTAATATGCTAATATGCTAATATGCTAATATGCTATGCTAATATGCTAATATGCTATGCTAATATGCTAATATGCTATGCTAATATGCTAATATGCTAATACGCTAACACGCTATGCTAATATGCTAATATGCTAATATGCTAATATGCTAATATGCTATGCTAATATGCTAATATGCTAATATGCTAATATGCTATGCTAATATGCTAATATGCTAATATGCTAATATGCTAATATGCTAATATGCTATGCTAATATGCTAATATGCTAATATGCTAATATGCTAATATGCTAATGTGCTAATATGCTAATATGCTATGCTAATATGCTAATATGCTAATATGCTAATATGCTATACTAATATGCTAATATGCTAATATACTAATATGCTATGCTAATATGCTAATACGCTAACACGCTATGCTAATATGCTAATATGCTAATATGCTAATATGCTATGCTAATATGCTAATATGCTAATATGCTAATATGCTAATATGCTAATATGCTATGCTAATATGCTAATATGCTAATATGCTAATATGCTAATATGCTATGCTAATATGCTAATATGCTAATATGCTAATATGCTAATATGCTAATATGCTATGCTAATATGCTAATATGCTAATATGCTAATATGCTATGCTAATATGCTAATATGCTAATATGCTAATATATTAATATGCTATGCTAATATGCTAATATGCTAATATGCTAATATGCTAATATGCTATGCTAATATGCTAATATGCTATGCTAATATGCTAATATGCTAATATGCTATGCTAATATGCTAATATGCTAATATACTAATATGCTAATATGCTAATATACTAATATGCTATGCTAATATGCTAATATGCTAATATGCGAATATGCTAATATGCTAATATGCTAATACGCTAACACGCTAGGCTAATATGCTAATATGCTAATATGCTAATATGCTAATATGCTAATATGCTAATATGCTAATATGCTATGCTAATATGCTAATATGCTAATATGCTAATATGCTATGCTAATATGCTAATATGCTAATTTGCTAATATGCTAATATGCTAATATGCTATGCTAATATGCTATGCTAATATGCTAATTTGCTAATATGCTAATATGCTAATATGCTAATATGCTAATATGCTATGCTAATATGCTAATATGCTAATACGCTATGCTAATATGCTAATATGCTAATATGCTAATGTGCTAATATGCTATGCTAATATGCTAATATGCTAATATGCTAATATGCTAATATGCTAATATGCTATGCTAATATGCTAATATGCTAATATGCTAATATGCTAATATGCTATGCTAATATGCTGAAATGCTGATATGCTAATATGCTATGCTAATATGCTAATATGCTAATATGCTATGCTAATATGCTAATATGCTAATATACTAATATGCTAATATGCTAATATGCTATGCTAATATGCTAATATGCTAATACACTAACACGCTATGCTAATATGCTAATATGCTAATATGCTAATATGCTAATATGCTAATATGCTAATATGCTATGCTAATATGCTAATATGCTAATATGCTAATATGCTAATATGCTATGCTAATATGCTAATATGCTAATATGCTAATATGCTAATACGCTAATATGCTAACACGCTATGCTAATATGCTAATATGCTAATATGCTAATATGCTATGCTAATATGCTAATATGCTATGCTAATATGCTAATATGCTATGCTAATATGCTAATATGCTAATACGCTAACACGCTATGCTAATATGCTAATATGCTAATATGCTAATATGCTAATATGCTAATATGCTATGCTAATATGCTAATATGCTAATATGCTATGCTAATATGCTAATATGCTAATATGCTAATATGCTAATATGCTAATATGCTAATATGCTATGCTAATATGCTAATATGCTAATATGCTAATATGCTAATGTGCTAATATGCTAATATGCTATGCTAATATGCTAATATGCTAATATGCTAATATGCTATACTAATATGCTAATATGCTAATATACTAATATGCTATGCTAATATGCTAATACGCTAACACGCTATGCTAATATGCTAATATGCTAATATGCTAATATGCTATGCTAATATGCTAATATGCTAATATGCTAATATGCTAATATGCTAATATGCTAATATGCTATGCTAATATGCTAATATGCTAATATGCTAATATGCTAATATGCTATGCTAATATGCTAATATGCTAATATGCTAATATGCTAATATGCTAATATGCTATGCTAATATGCTAATATGCTAATATGCTAATATGCTATGCTAATATGCTAATATGCTAATATGCTAATATATTAATATGCTATGCTAATATGCTAATATGCTAATATGCTAATATGCTAATATGCTATGCTAATATGCTAATATGCTAATATGCTAATATGCTATGCTAATATGCTAATATGCTAATATGCTAATATGCTAATATGCTAATATGCTAATATGCTAATATGCTAATATACTATGCTAATATGCTAATATGCTAATACACTAACACGCTATGCTAATATGCTAATATGCTAATATGCTAATATGCTAATATACTAATATGCTAATATGCTAATATGCTAATATGCTAATATACTAATATGCTAATATGCTAATATGCTAATATGCTATGCTAATATGCTAATATGCTGATATGCTAATATGCTAATATGCTAATATACTAATATGCTAATATGCTATGCTAATATGCTATGCTAATATGCTAATATGCTAATATGCTAATATGCTAATATGCTAATATGCTATGCTAATATGCTAATATGCTAATATGCTAATATGCTAATATTTTAATACGCTAATATGCTAAGCTATGCTAATATGCTAATATGCTAATATGCTAATATGCTAATATGCTAATATGCTATGCTAATATACTAATATGCTAATATGCTATGCTAATATGCTAATATGCTAATATGCTAATATGCTAATATGCCATGCTAATATGCTATGCTAATATGCTAATATGCTAATATGCTAATATGCTAATATGCTATGCTAATATGCTATGCTAATATGCTAATATGCTATGCTAATATGCTAATATGCTAATATGCTAATATGCTAATATGCTAATATGCTATGCTAATATGCTAATATGCTAATATGCTAATATGCTAATATGCTAATATGCTATGCTAATATGCTAATATGCTAATATGCTAATATGCTAATACACTAACACGCTATGCTAATATGCTAATATGCTAATATGCTAATATGCTATGCTAATATGCTAATATGCTAATATGCTAATATGCTAATATGCTAATATGCTAATATGCTATGCTAATATGCTAATATGCTAATATGTTAATATGCTAATATGCTAATATGCTAATATGCTAATATGCTATGCTAATATGCTAATATGCTAATATGCTAATATGCTAATATGCAATGCTAATATGCTAATATGCTAATATGCTAATATGCTAATATGCTAATATGCTAATATGCTATGCTAATATGCTAATATGCTAATATGCTAATATGCTAATATGCTAATATGCTATGCTAATATGCTAATATGTTAATATGCTAATATGCTAATACGCTAATATGCTAACACGCTATGCTAATATGCTAATATGCTAATATGCTAATATGCTAATATGCTAATATGCTATGCTAATATGCTAATATGCTATGCTAATATGCTAATATGCTATGCTAATATGCTAATATGCTAATACGCTAACACGCTATGCTAATATACTATGCTAATATGCTAATATGCTAATATACTAATATGCTAATATGCTAATATGCTATGCTAATATGCTAATATGCTAATATGCTAATATGCTATGCTAATATGCTAATATGCTAATATGCTAATATGCTAATATGCTAATATGCTAATATGCTAATATGCTATGCTAATATGCTAATATGCTAATATGCTAATATGCTAATATGCTATGCTAATATGCTAATATGCTAATATGCTATGCTAATATGCTAATATGCTAATATGCTAATATGCTAATATGCTAATATGCTATGCTAATATACTAATATGCTAATATGCTAATGTGCTAATATGCAATGCTAATATGCTAATATGCTAATATGCTAATATGCTAATATGCTAATATGCTAATATGCTATGCTAATATGCTAATATGCTAATACGCTAACACGCTATGCTAATATGCTAATATGATAATATGCTAATATGCTAATATGCTAATATGCTATGCTAATATGCTAATATGCTAATATGCTAATATGCTAATATGCTATGCTAATATGCTAATATGCTAATATGCTAATATGCTAATATGCTAATATGCTAATATGCTAATATGCTAATATGCTAATATGCTATGCTAATATGCTAATATGCTAACACGCTATGCTATGCTAATATGCTAATATGCTAATATGCTATGCTAATATGCTAATATGCTAATATGCTAATATGCTAATATGCTAATATGCTAATATGCTATGCAAATATGCTAATATGCTAATATGCTAATATGCTAATATGCTAATATGCTAATATGCTATGCTAATATGCTAATATGCTAATATGCTAATATGCTAATATGCTAATACGCTAATACGCTAATACGCTAATATGCTAATATGCTAATATGCTATGCTAATATGCTAATATGCTAATATGCTAATATGCTAATATGCTATGCTAATATGCTATGCTAATATGCTAATATGCTAATATGCTATGCTAATATGCTAATATGCTATGCTAATATGCTATGCTAATATACTATGCTAATATGCTAATATGCTAATATGCTAATATGCTAATATACTAATATACTAATATGCTAATATGCTAATATGCTAATATGCTATGCTAATATGCTAATATGCTAATATGCTAATATGCTAATATGCTAATATGCTAATATGCTATGCTAATATGCTAATATGCTAATATGCTAATATACTAATATGCTAATATGCTAATATGCTATGCTAATATGCTAATATGCTAATATGCTATGCAAATATGCTAATATGCTAATATGCTAATATACTAATATGCTAATATGCTAATATGCTATGCTAATATACTATGCTAATATACTAATATGCTAATATGCTAATATGCTAATATGCTAATTTGCTAATATGCTATGCTAATATGCTAATATGCTAATATGCTAATATACTAATATGCTAATATGCTAATATGCTAATATGCTAATATGCTAGTATGCTAATATGCTATGCTAATATGCTAATATGCTAATATGCTAATATGCTAATATGCTAATATGCTATGCTAATATGCTAATATGCTAATATGCTAATATGCTATGCTAATATGCTAATATGTTAATATGCTAATATGCTAATATGCTAATATGCTAATATGCTAATATGCTATGCTAATATGCTAATATGCTAATATGCTAATATGCTATGCTAATATGCTAATATGCTAATATGCTAATATGCTAATATGCTAATATGCTAATATGCTATGCTAATATGCTAATATGCTAATATGCTAATATTCTATGCTAATATGCTAATATGCTAATACGCTAATACGCTATGCTAATATGCTAATACCCTAATACGCTAACATGCTATGCTAATATGCTAATATGCTAATATGCTAATATGCTAATATGCTAATATGCTAATATGCTATGCTAATATGCTAATATGCTAATATGCTAATATGCTATGCTAATATGCTAATATGCTAATATGCTAATATGCTATGCTAATATGCTAATATGCTAATATGCTAATATGCTAATATGCTATACTAATATGCTAATATGCTAATATGCTAATATGCTAATATGCTAATATGCTAATATGCTAATATGCTATGCTAATATGCTAATATGCTAATACACTAACACGCTATGCTAATATGCTAATATGCTAATATGCTAATATGCTAATATGCTATGCTAATATGCTAATATGCTAATATGCTAATATGCTAATATGCTAATATGCTATGCTAATATGCTAATATGCTAATATGCTAATATGCTAATATGATAATATGCTAATATGCTATGCTATGCTAATATGCTAATATGCTAATATGCTAATATGCTAATATGCTAATACGCTAACATGCTATGCTAATATGCTAATATGCTAATATGCTAATATGCTAATACGCTAACATGCTATGCTAATATGCTAATATGCTAATATGCTAATATGCTAATACGCTAATATGCTATGCTAATATGCTAATATGCTATGCTAATATGCTAATATGCTAATATGCTAATATGTTAATATGCTAATATGCTATGCTAATATGCTAATATGCTAATACGCTAACACGCTATGCTAATATGCTAATATGCTAATATGCTAATATGCTAATATGCTAATATGCTATGCTAATATGCTAATATGCTAATAAGCTAATATGCTAATATGCTAATATGCTAATATGCTAATATGCTAATATGCTAATATGCTAATATGCTATGCTAATATGCTATGCTAATATGCTAATATGCTAATATGCTAATATGCTAATATGCTAATATGCTAATACGCTAACATGCTATGCTAATATGCTAATATACTAATATGCTAATATGCTAATATGCTAATATGCTATGCTAATATGCTAATATGCTAATATACTAATATGCTAATATGCTAATATGCTATACTAATATGCTAATATGCTAATATGCTAATATGCTAATATGCTATGCTAATATGCTAATATGCTAATACACTAACACGCTATGCTAATATGCTAATATGCTAATATGCTAATATGCTAATATGCTATGCTAATATGCTAATATGCTAATATGCTAATATGCTAATATGCTATGCTATGCTAATATGCTAATATGCTAATATGCTAATATGCTAATATGATAATATGCTAATATGCTATGCTATGCTAATATGCTAATATGCTAATATGCTAATATGCTAATATGCTAATACGCTAACATGCTATGCTAATATGCTAATATGCTAATATGCTAATATGCTAATACGCTAATATGCTAATATGCTAATATGCTAATATGCTATGCTAATATGCTAATATGCTAATATGCTAATATGCTAATATGCTATGCTAATATGCTAATATGCTAATATGCTAATACGCTAACACGCTATGCTAATATGCTAATATGCTAATATGCTAATATTCTAATATGCTAATATGCTAATAAGCTAATATGCTAATATGCTAATATGCTAATATGCTAATATGCTATGCTAATATGCTAATATGCTAATATGCTAATATGCTAATATGCTAATACGCTAACATGCTATGCTAATATGCTAATATGCTAATATGCTAATATGCTAATATGCTAATATGCTAATATGCTATGCTAATATGCTAATATGCTAATATGCTAATATGCTAATATGCTAATATGCTAATATGCTAATATACTATGCTAATATGCTAATATGCTAATACACTAACACGCTATGCTAATATGCTAATATGCTAATATGCTAATATGCTAATATGCTAATATGCTAATATGCTAATATGCTATGCTAATATGCTAATATGCTAATATGCTAATATGCTAATATGCTATGCTAATATGCTAATATGCTAATATGCTAATATGCTAATATGCTAATACGCTAATATGCTAATATGCTAATATGCTAATATGCTATGCTAATATGCTAATATGCTAATATGCTAATATGCTAATATGCTATGCTAATACGCTAATATGCTAATATGCTAATATGCTATGCTAATATGCTAATATGCTAATATGCTAATATGCTATGCTAATATGCTAATATGCTAATATGCTAATATGCTAATATGCTAATATGCTAATATACTAATATACTAATATGCTAATATGCTAATATGCTAATATGCTATGCTAATATGCTAATATGCTAATATGCTAATATGCTAATATGCTATGCTAATATGCTAATATGCTAATATGCTAATATGCTAATATGCTAATATGCTAATATGCTATGCTAATATGCTAATATGCTAATATGCTAATATGCTAATATGCTATGCTAATATGCTAATATGCTAATATGCTAATATGCTAATATGCTAATATGCTAATATGCTAATATGCTAATATGCTAATATGCTATGCTAATATGCTAATATGCTAATATGCTAATATGCTAATATGCTATGCTAATATGCTAATATGCTAATATGCTAATATGCTAATATGCTAATATGCTAATATGCTAATATGCTATGCTAATATGCTATGCTAATATGCTATGCTAATATGCTAATATGCTATACTAATATGCTAATATGCTAATATGCTAATATGCTAATTTGCTAATATGCTATGCTAATATGCGAATATGCTAATATGCTAATATACTAATATGCTAATATGCTAATATGCTAATATGCTAATATGCTAATATACTAATATGCTAATACGCTAACATGCTATGCTAATATGCTAATATGCTAATATGCTAATATGCTAATATGCTAATATGCTAATATGCTATGCTAATATGCTAATATGCTAATATGCTAATATGCTATGCTAATATGCTAATATGCTAATATGCTATGCTAATATGCTAATATGCTAATATGCTAATATGCTATGCTAATATGCTAATATGCTAATATGCTATGCTAATATGCTAATATGCTAATATGCTATGCTAATATGCTAATATGCTAATATGCTAATATGCTATGCTAATATGCTAATATGCTAATATGCTAATATGCTAATATGCTAATATGCTAATATGCTAATACACTAACACGCTATGCTAATATGCTAATATGCTAATATGCTAATATGCTATGCTAATATGCTAATATGCTAATATGCTAATATGCTAATATGCTAATATGCTATGCTAATATGCTAATATGCTAATATGCTAATATGCTAATATGCTAATATGCTAATATTCTATGCTAATATGCTAATATGCTAATACGCTAATACGCTATGCTAATATGCTAATACGCTAATACGCTAACATGCTATGCTAATATGCTAATATGCTAATATGCTAATATGCTATGCTAATATGCTAATATGCTAATATGCTAATATGCTAATATGCTATGCTAATATGCTAATATGCTAATATGCTAATATGCTATGCTAATATGCTATGCTAATATGCTAATATGCTAATATGCTAATATGCTATACTAATATGCTAATATGCTAATATGCTAATATGCTAATATGCTAATATGCTAATATGCTAATATGCTATGCTAATATGCTAATATGCTAATACACTAACACGCTATGCTAATATGCTAATATGCTAATATGCTAATATGCTAATATGCTATGCTAATATGCTAATATGTTAATATGCTAATATGCTAATATGCTAATAAGCTAATATGCTAATATGCTAATATGCTAATATGCTAATATGCTAATATGCTAATATGCTATACTAATATGCTAATATGCTAATATGCTAATATGCTAATATGCTAATACGCTAATATGCTAATATGCTAATATGCTAATATGCTATGCTAATATGCTAATATGCTAATATGCTAATATGCTAATATGCTAATATGCTAATATGCTATGCTAATATGCTAATATGCTAATATGCTAATATGCTAATATGCTAATATGCTAATATGCTAATATGCTAATACGCTAACATGCTATGCTAATATGCTAATATGCTAATATGCTAATATGCTGCTATGCTAATATGCTAATATGCTAATATGCTAATATGCTATGCTAATATGCTAATATGCTAATATGCTAATATGCTAATATACTAATATGCTAATATGCTATGCTAATATGCTAATATGCTAATATGCTAATATGCTAATATGCTAATATGCTATGCTAATATGCTAATATGCTAATATGCTAATATGCTAATATTTTAATACGCTAATATGCTAAGCTATGCTAATATGCTAATATGCTAATATGCTAATATGCTAATATGCTAATATGCTATGCTAATATACTAATATGCTAATATGCTATGCTAATATGCTAATATGCTAATATGCTAATATGCTAATATGCCATGCTAATATGCTATGCTAAGATATGCTAATATGCTATGCTAATATGCTAATATGCTATGCTAATATGCTAATATGCTAATATGCTAATATGCTAATATGCTAATGCTATATGCTAATATGCTATGCTAATATGCTAATATGCTAATATGCTAATATGCTAATATGCTAATATAGGCTATGCTAATATGCTAATATGCTAATATGCTAATATGCTATTACACTAACACTAATATGCTAATATGCTAATATGCTAATATGCTAATATGCTAATATGCTAATGCTAATATGCTAATATGCTATGCTAATATGCTAATATGCTAATATGCTAATGCTAATATGCAATGCTAATATGCTAATATGCTAATATGCTAATATGCTAATATGCTAATATGCTAATATGCTAATATGCTATGCTAATATGCTAATATGCTAATATGCTAATATGCTATGCTAGCTATGCTAATAGCTAATATGCTAATATGCTAATACGCTAATATGCTAATATGCTAATATGCTAATCATGCTAATATGCTAATAATTGCTATGCTAATATGCTAATATGCTAATATGCTAATATGCTAATATGCTAATATGCTAATAGCTAACTATGTCTAACTATGCTAATATGCTAATATGCTATATACTAATATGCTATATGCTAATATGCTATGCTAATATGCTAATATGCTAATATGCTAATATGCTATGCTAATATGCTAATATGCTAATATGCTAATATGCTAATATGCTAATATGCTAATATGCTATGCTAATATGCTAATATGCTAATATGCTAATATGCTAATATGCTATGCTAATATGCTAATATGCTAATATGCTAGCTAATATGCTAATATGCTAATGCTAATATGCTAATATGCTATGCTAATATACTAATATGCTAATATGCTAATGTGCTAATATGCAATGCTAATATGCTAATATGCTATTATGCTAATATGCTAATATGCTAATATGCTAATATGCTATGCTAATATGCTAATATGCTAATACGCTAACACGCTATGCTAATATGCTAATATGATAATATGCTAATATGCTAATATGCTAATATGCTATGCTAATATGCTAATATGCTAATATGCTAATATGCTAATTATGCTATGCTAATATGCTAATATGCTAATATGCTAATATGCTAATATGCTATGCTAATATGCTAATATGCTAATATGCTAATATGCTAATATGCTATATGCTAATATGCTATGCTAATATGCTAATATGCTAATATGCTAATATGCTAATATGCTATGCTAATATGCTAATATGCTAACACGCTATGCTATGCTAATATGCTAATATGCTAATATGCTATGCTAATATGCTAATATGCTAATATGCTAATATGCTAATATGCTAATTATGCTAATATGCTATGCAAATATGCTAATATGCTAATATGCTAATATGCTAATATGCTAATATGCTAATATGCTATGCTAATATGCTAATATGCTAATATGCTAATATGCTAATATGCTAATACGCTAATACGCTAATACGCTAATATGCTAATATGCTAATATGCTATGCTAATATGCTAATATGCTAATATGCTAATATGCTAATATGCTATGCTAATATGCTATGCTACTATGCTAATATGCTAATATGCTATGCTAATATGCTAATATGCTATGCTAATATGCTATGCTAATATACTATGCTAATATGCTAATATGCTAATATGCTAATATACTAATATACTAATATGCTAATATGCTAATATGCTAATATGCTATGCTAATATGCTAATATGCTAATATGCTAATATGCTAATATGCTAATATGCTATGCTAATATGCTAATATGCTAATATGCTAATATACTAATATGCTAATATGCTAATATGCTATGCTAATATGCTAATATGCTAATATGCTATGCAAATATGCTAATATGCTAATATGCTGAAATATACTAATATGCTAATATGCTAATATGCTATGCTAATATACTATGCTAATATACTAATATGCTAATATGCTAATATGCTAATATGCTAATTTGCTAATATGCTATGCTAATATGCTAATATGCTAATATGCTAATATACTAATATGCTAATATGCTAATATGCTATATGCTAATATGCTAGTATGCTAATATGCTTATGCTAATATGCTAATATGCTATATGCTAATATGCTATGCTAATATGCTAATATGCTAATATGCTAATATGCTATGCTAATATGCTAATATGTTAATATGCTAATATGCTAATATGCTAATATGCTAATATGCTAATATGCTACTATGCTATGCTAATGCTAATATGCTAATATGCTAATATGCTATGCTAATATGCTAATATGCCTAATATGCTAATATGCTAATATGCTAATATGCTAATATGCTATGCTAATATGCTAATATGCTAATATGCTAATATTCTATGCTAATATGCTAATATGCTAATACGCTAATACGCTATGCTAATATGCTAATACCCTAATACGCTAACATGCTATGCTAATATGCTAATATGCTAATATGCTAATATGCTAATATGCTAATATGCTAATATGCTATGCTAATATGCTAATATGCTAATATGCTAATATGCTATGCTAATATGCTAATATGCTAATATGCTAATATGCTAATATGCTATGCTAATATGCTAATATGCTAATATGCTAATATGCTAATATGCTATACTAATATGCTAATATGCTAATATGCTAATATGCTAATATGCTAATATGCTAATATGCTAATATGCTATGCTAATATGCTAATATGCTAATACACTAACACGATATGCTAATATGCTAATATGCTAATATGCTAATATGCTAATATGCTATGCTAATATGCTAATATGCTAATATGCTAATATGCTAATATGCTATGCTAATATGCTAATATGCTAATATGCTAATATGCTAATATGATAATATGCTAATATGCTATGCTATGCTAATATGCTAATATGCTAATATGCTAATATGCTAATATGCTAATACGCTAACAAGCTGCTATGCTAATATGCTAATATGCTAATATGCTAATATGCTAATACGCTAACATGCTATGCTAATATGCTAATATGCTAATATGCTAATATGCTAATACGCTAATATGCTATGCTAATATGCTAATATGCTATGCTAATATGCTAATATGCTAATATGCTATATGTTAATATGCTAATATGCTATGCTAATATGCTAATATGCTAATACGCTAACACGCTATGCTAATATGCTAATCTGCTAATATGCTAATATGCTAATATGCTAATATGCTATGCTAATATGCTAATATGCTAATAAGCTAATATGCTAATATGCTAATATGCTAATATGCTAATATGCTAATATGCTAATATGCTAATATGCTAATATGCTATGCTAATATGCTATGCTAATATGCTAATATGCTAATATGCTAATATGCTAATATGCTATATGCTAATATGCTAATACGCTAACATGCTATGCTAATATGCTAATATACTAATATGCTAATATGCTAATATGCTAATATGCTATGCTAATATGCTAATATACTAATATGCTAATATGCTAATATGCTATACTAATATGCTAATATGCTAATATGCTAATATGCTAATATGCTAAGTATATGCTAATATGCTAATACACTAACACGCTATGCTATATGCTAATATGCCTAATATGCTAATATGCTAATATGCTATGCTAATATGCTAATATGCTAATATGCTAATATGCTAATATGCTATGCTATGCTAATATGCTAATATGCTAATATGCTAATATGCTAATATGCTAATATGCTAATACGCTAATAAGCTAATATGCTAATATGCTAATATGCTATGCTAATATGCTAATATGCTAATATGCTAATATGCTAATCTGCTATGCTAATACGCTAATATGCTAATATGCTATGCTAATATGCTAATATGCTAATATGCTAATATGCTATGCTAATATGCTAATATGCTAATATGCTAATATGCTAATATGCTAATATACTAATATACTAATATGCTAATATGCTAATATGCTAATATGCTATGCTAATATGCTAATATGCTAATATGCTAATATGCTAATATGCTATGCTAATATGCTAATATGCTATATGCTAATATGCTAATATGCTAATATGCTAATATGCTAATATGCTAATATGCTATGCTATATGCTAATATGCTAATATGCTAATATGCTATGCTAATATGCTAATATGCTAATATGCTAATATGCTAATATGCTAATATGCTATATGCTATGCTAATATGCTATATGCTATACTAATATGCTAATATGCTAATATGCTAATATGCTAATATGCTAATATGCTATGCTAATATGCGATATGCTAATATGCTAATATGCTAATATGCTAATATGCTAATATGCTAATATGCTAATATGCTAATATGCTATATGCTAATGCTAATATGCTAATATGCTAATATGCTAATATGCTAATATGCTAATATGCTAATGTATGCTAATATGCTAATATGCCTAATAGATATGGCTATGCTAATATGCTAATATGCTAATATGCTATGCTAAGATATGCTAATATGCTAATATGCTAATATGCTATGCTAATATGCTAATATGCTAATATGCTATGCTAATATGCTAATATGCTAATATGCTATGCTAATATGCTAATATGCTAATATGCTAATTGCTATGCTAATATGCTAATATGCTAATATGCTAATATGCTATGCTAATATGCTATATGCTAATACACTAACACGCTATGCTAATATGCTAATATGCTAATATGCTAATATGCTATGCTAATATGCTAATATGCTAATATGCTAATATGCTAATATGCTAATATGCTATGCTAATATGCTAATATGCTAATATGCTAATATGCTAATATGCTAATATTCTATGCTAATATGCTAATATGCTAATACGCTAATACGCTATGCTAATATGCTAATACGCTAATACGCTAACATGCTATGCTAATATGCTAATATGCTAATATGCTAATATGCTATGCTAATATGCTAATATGCTAATATGCTAATATGCTAATATGCTATGCTAATATGCTAATATGCTAATATGCTAATATGCTATGCTAATATGCTATGCTAATATGCTAATATGCTAATATGCTAATATGCTATACTAATATGCTAATATGCTAATATGCTAATATGCTAATATGCTAATATGCTAATATGCTAATATGCTATGCTAATATGCTAATATGCTAATACACTAACACGCTATGCTAATATGCTAATATGCTAATATGCTAATATGCTAAAATGCTATGCTAATATGCTAATATGCTAATATGCTAATATGCTAATATGCTATAAGCTAATAGCTAATATGCTAATATGCTAATATGCTAATATGCTATATGCTAATATGCTATACTAATATGCTAATATGCTAATATGCTAATATGCTAATATGATATGCTAATATGCTAATATGCTAATATGCTAATATGCTAAGTATGCTAATATGCTAATATGCTATGCTAATATGCTAATAGTATATGCTAATATGCTATGTAATATGCTATAGCTAATATGCTAATATGCTAATATGCTAATATGCTAATATGCTAATATGCTAATATGCTAATATGCTAATATGCTAATATGCTAATATGCGCTAATGCTCTATGCTAATATGCTAATATGCTAATATGCTAATATGCTAATATGCTAATATGCTAATATGCTAATATGCTAATATGCTAATATGCTAATATGCTAATATGCTAATATGCTAATATGCTAATATGCTAATATGCTCATATGCTAATATGCTAATATGCTAATATGCTATATGCTATGCTAATATGCTAATATGCTAATATGCTAATATGCTAATATGCTAATATGCTAATATGCTAATATGCTATGCTAATATGCTAATATGCTAATATGCATATGCTAATATGCTAATATGCTAATATGCTAATATGCTAATATGCTAATATGCTAATATGCTAATATGCTAATATGCTAATGCTATATGCTAATATGCTATATGCTATGCTAATATGCTAATATGCTAATATCGCTAATATGCTAATATGCTAATATGCTATAATATGCTATGCTATATGCTAAGATGCTAATTATGCTAATATGCTAATATGCTAATATGCTAATGCTATGCTAATATGCTAATATGCTAATATGCTAATATGCTATGCGCTTCGTCGAACTTTCCTCGCGCGCGCTATTG
>NW_026042997.1:0-66729 GCF_023856365.1 Brienomyrus brachyistius | reverse complement strand
AACTAAAGATAACATGCTTATTCCTTTTTGTATTGTTTACAAATTTCCTTCCGTCAAACATGAGGAGTTTGCTGCTATATTGTGCACTAACAGAGATTCTGATGCTGCTATTTTTATTGTTTATAAATGTGTTATTGTTTCCAAGTTGAGTATTCAATAAATGCTAAATTGAGAAATTTTGTGTATCGTTTGTTATTATTAGTGTGATATTTTACCATGCAAATAGAGGGGAAAACGTCCAATTATCGGCCAAAAAAAATCAGCAGCATATATCGGCCATCGCCTGACCCTTGACTTGAAAAACCCATATCGGTCGACCTCTAGTAACAGTACATTCTGTCCAATTCATCCATCGAGTTAAGTCACACACCCACTTGAGGGGGCACTCCGGCAGACGTGAGGATGGGGATGTTCTTTCCGCTATAACATCCACTGCAGAAGTACATCTCGCTCCTGTTCACAGGGCTTACTTCAATGATGAAGCAGGGCTGGTTGTCTGGACAAGAAGTTGTCCTGCTGCTGGGTCTCGGTGCCGTTTTTCCACCTAAGCTTGAAGGTGGAAATGTGTTCCAACTTGGTCCCTGGGACTGCAGCATAGCCAAACATCGCGAGCAGCGTCGGCCACACCCACCACCAGAACCATCACACCGTCCTATACACATAAAGAAGAACTAAAACATAGAGTGTTGTGACAATCTATGCGTTAATGTTTGGCAGCATAGGTGATTCATTAAAATTATACCGAAGAATGGAAAATGTGATATTTAGAATATTTTTTGCCATTTAGTAGCTAATTTAAGCACTTACCCAATGCCTCAATTTGTTTTAGGTCAGTAATGTCTGAGCCAAAAGAATGAATGTATGAATTTAATACAATTCACCCACTCCCACCCACACACAAATCTGAAATTCAATTTAAGACACTTCTTAAACATTAGTGCATTAACAAAAAAGGAAAATCTTAAGAGATTCAGTAGGATTTTCTATGTTAGACTTAAGCTAATAGTTCAATAGTTTTTACATATTTCAATATACCAATTTGACTTTAATGTTGAAACAGATGCTAAAACATGGAATAATTTCATAACTAGAGAAACATGTTATTCACAAACACTAGCAAAGGTAGCTTATAGTTAAGCTTACTTAAGTCAGCAAGTCAGGCTACAGTGTGTAAGAATAGTCGTAAACGATAATTTGTCTCAGTCTTACATGACAGAATAAGTAAACAGAAAATATAAAATGGCTGAAACAGCGTCATTAACGCCAGCTACAGTAGAGGCGCAGAAAAGGTGTCATGACTGAAGTATTCCCAAACTCTGGAAGACCGTATGCGAGCCTTTTTTGCCGCGTGTTTCTCCAGAGGCTCCGGAGCTCCGCTGGTTGACACAGCCATGTTGGTTCATGTGCAGGGGGACGAGCGGCAAATTTCTTTTTTGCAGGGTGGTAGGTGATGTCTCATTAATATTTATGAGAGAAGTGCTACATGATTGGCCAGTGCATGCCTTACAAAATGGTGCGGCACTGCATCCAAGCCTGCGGCACTCAGAGTCACAAATACAGTGGAAACCATTTGTAGTAATTACGTCTGTCTGGCTGATTTCCAACTAATTGATATTTGTATATTTATTACATGAATATAAGGTAATATAAGGTAATAGAAGAGGTATTTAATGGTTTTCCATCTGAGGAATTTGCAAAAAACTGCAGTGCATGATGGGTCGGACCTAAAGGCTGCCTTAACGTCCTCATCTGTATGACGACATACATCAAGACTAGGAAGGTGCATAATGTTCATGTCTGGTTGCGTTTGTTGGTCCAGAAAGTAATTCAATTTCGCCATGTAGGTTACGTTCTTAAAAACTGCTTGGATATAGCCCGATTATATGCTGTGGGCCTTTTAATTTCTTTGTTTACCAGGTAGGCTACCTTCTTTAAACTGCGTTTTGTTAGACTACATATTTAGGGAGGTCTTTATAAATTTATAGTAGTCTTCATAAATATGTACATAGTTTAGCCTAACCCAGCCACTTAAGGGAGAAAGCCAGCTCAACTAGGTGTCGGTCCCAAGCCCGGATTAATGGGGAGGGTTGGCGTCAAGAAATAAAGAGACTGTATCTTCACTGCATGACTGATGTCAAAATGTGTGAAATATGTGGTTGTATTAATAAATGCATTAAAGTAGGTTAATGATTCTGTGCTGTCTAAATTGTATAGAAAATTTCTACGTATAGCCAAACAAATCTCCTCCTGTTTGAAAAGGCATAGAAAAAGCAATTTAGCCACTAAAACTTTACAGTTTTTGTGAGGGACAGTCGAATTCTCTCGTTTCTCTCGTCAAGTTTTTTTGTGATCCTGCACCTACACTTTGCCGGCCCCAGGAGGATGGGCTCCCCCTTTGAGTTTGGTCCCTCCCAAGGTTTCTTCCTTCTTGGGAGTTTTTCCATGCTATCGGCGCCTATGGCTTACTCACTGGGGGCTTTGGGTGGGCATGATATAAAGCAAAGCATTTTCCCTCCCAGTTTCCTCCTCTGGTCCACATTGCAGGACCATCAGCCATCAGAAACAGCCAGACGGTCTCCTTCAGCTTCTTTAGTGTCCTTGGAAGCCAAGGCAGTTTTAGGTCTGAGAAGAGGTTTATCAGAAGGACACATATTACGTCGTTTGTCCTGAAATGTAACATGGGGAGGAAAAGTTAAGCGGTTTAGTCAGATTGGAGTCGTTTATTCAGCAGTGGCAGCGCCAGTGACTTAATGCTACAGGTGCTATAGGGGAGTGAGATTATTTAGACCGGGTGCTTTAGCTTTTCAGCTTATGTAGATGGTGTATAGAAGCACACAGCACGATAAGCTACAGTATGGATAAAATAGGATAAAATATGAAATTCTAACGTCTAGCTCACAGAGCCTCTATGTGTACTTTGAAGAAAAAATACACTACAAGTATGCTGTAAAAACCGCAAAAATGTCTTACACAATATACAGATTTTACAGATAGTTAAAGAAAAAATGAAACCAATATTTTGGGGGTGCTGTGGGGGTACTATGGTCATTGGAGGAGGAGCTAGAGCCCCCCCCCCCAAGCTTTTCCTTGGTGCTGCCACTGTTGTTCAGATTAAAAGTAACATTGTCATTAATAAACAGTACTCTGATCAAATTTTTGCATGTACAAACACAATCAAAGTTTAACCACATGTTTAGACACAATTCACACACCTGTTACATTTCCATAATGCTAAGACTCTCTACACTTACTTCATCCACTTTCTTGTTTGGTACACAGTCATTTGATGGATGTGTAAGATCATTACCAGACCGTCTGCTGCAAACTCTACAGTTAATGAATGGCTGCAAAAACACACAGACACACAAAAACAGTATTTAAAGAGTGGTGGGCAATAAATACAGTGAGAGAAGGTGTAGTAAAGATATATCTAATGATTTAAGGCAGAGCTGCTGGAGTGCAGGGTTTAATGACACAGAACAATTTTAGAGGAAAGAGCTTCCAAAGCAGGGTCACCATAAGGCTATATTATACAAAGCAAGTTCATCTAAAAGTATGAACAACAAATCCCGTTTAACTGAACACTGCTCTGTATTAAAATACTGTCCTCCGATCAAGCTAAGTGGTCCTGTAGTTCACTATTTAAAGAGGTAAATTTAAAGGGTAATTCACACTGCACATCTACCCTGCTCTGACCAGGTTTAATTACTGGCTTTCTAATTAAAACAAGAGTTAAGTCCTGCCCTTTCACCACAAAACACCACACTGCCATTTAAGGCTGATTTCAACAATGAGTTTTAGTTAACCTGGCTCGATTGAGTTAACTCTGGGTATGTAAAACCCGCTTTGTAGTACAGCCCACAGGTCTTTAAATAAGGCCAGCTAGGGTTCATAGCTCGAAGCATAATCTACAGGTCACCCCTCAGATGATTAGCATTTGCTTCTGCCTGGTAATCCAGCCTTTAAGCCTGTAAACCTACTAAAATTTGAGAATAAGGTGAAGGAACTGGCTCTTTGAGGCCACCTATGTATTTGTTACTTTATTGTTGGCTAACTTTCCCCCGCAGGGCATCAAAAAAGTTAACATGAACCTAAATTAATTTGCTAACTGATATGTCCAATGCTCACAGTCACAGTGACTCTTTACTTACCCTCTTGTCCATGAAAATACAGTCAGCCCGATGGTCTGTTGCAGTTGACTTTGGACATTTTGTTGCTCTCAAGAGAATCTCAATGTCAATGTATTCACTGCTGATCTAAATCACATAAACACGTTATATACAAAATTGCCTACAACTGTTTTAAAGGCAATATAACAAACAATAATCACCCAAAAAATGGCAAACTGTCACAGACTTGACTGCAGCAGATTCAGAGAGAAACTGTGAGAAGGTAAAATTGACCAGGGCTGAGATATACAACCATCACTTTCATTGTGAAGAGACATTAAGCATCATATGCATTGAAATTAAAACATCAAAATCAATGTGATACTCATTAGTTCAGCTTGCAGATGATGAAAGTTTCACACTTTTGTAAACACTTTCTCAGCAGTTACCTTCGGACGGCCCTGGATGTTATAGAAATTCATGTGCTGACGGGTTCCTTGATGAGCATTTTCGACTGCGAGTTTAATGGCCGTCTTGTGAGTGCAGGGAGACTGTGGTAATCTTGCTGGGCCTCTGTGGAGATAAGCAGAGCTCCATAAGCCAAAACCAGAAGCAGCAGGCGGGTCATCTTCCTCTCAGCTTTGAAGGGAGAAGCAGGACTGAGGACACTGATCTGTGGTCCCCTTATCCAGCACGTCCAGGGGCGTGTCCTTCACTCGAAACAAACAGACCTTTGAACAACATTGGAAAACTCTTCAGGATGAATTGAGGCAGGTGGTCAAGTGGGTTTATTGTTATTTCAGCAATATACACAGTACACAGTGAAAGGAAACATTGTTCCTCCTGGACCACGGTGCAACACAAAGAAGAAAAACAGAAACAACACAAGATGACACAAGTGCGGGCAAGATAGAACTATACAGAGTGAAAGGAGCACAAACAGAGGGAGAAAGTGCAAGATAAACACAAGAGCAACAATACAATACTACAGGACAAGACAGCGCAGTCAAGAACACAGAGTGCAGCCAGAGCTAACCTGAATAGGGGCATCAAGGTTGCCAGGCAGGCAGAGAAACAGAAAATAGAGGTCTACTTCACATACAACAACCCACAGTGGGTGTGGCAGGGAATACAACACATTACAAACTTCAAAGGCAACAACACCGTCACTGTTAACAGCAACGCCCTTTTAGCAAAGGAGCTAAACAGCTTCTTTGCTCGTCTGGAGGAACACAGAGCAGACATAGCCACACTGCCCCCTCCCCCAATCTCCAGCACTCACAGACTCCCTCTGCAGGAACACCACGCGAGAAGGCACATTGCATCTCTAGGTGTGTGGAGTTTAAGACAAGGCAAGTGATGCTACGATAATATAATTCCTTGGTAAGACCCCACCTAGAATATTGTGTGCGGGTTTGGTTACCATACCTTAAGAAGGACATTGCTGCCTTGGAAAAGGTGCAACGTAGGGCAACGAGAATGATTCCTGGTCTTAGAGGAATGTCTAATGAGGAGAGGTTAGCTGAGCTGAATCTGTTTAGCCTCGAGCAAAGGAGACTAAGGGGGGACATAATCCAGGTGTTTAAGATTCTAACAGGTCTGGATGCTGTTCAGCCAAATGGCTATTTCAATGTTAGTTTAAATACCAGAACTCGTGGCCATAAGTGGAAATTAGCTGGAGAACATTTTAAAACGAATTTGATGAAGCATTTCTGTACACAGCGTGTAGTTAGAGTATGGAATAGTCTTCCTGTTATTGTAACACAAGCTAAAACCCTGGGTTCTTTTAAATCAGAGCTAGATAAGATTTTTGAGCTATTAGCTAAGTTCTCCTCAAAGGAGCTTGATGGGCCGAATGGCCTCCTCTCATTTGTAAATCTCTTTGGTTCTTATGAGTCAGCTTACAGAGATGAGGTCCAGAAACTGATAGGTTGGAGTTCAGCAAACAATTTGGCACTAAACAGCACAAAGACAAAGGAATCACTGACTTCAGGAAGGATGGAGGCGACACTGGCCTGCCTAGATGGATGGATGGATGTTTTTATTGACATTGTAAGTACAATGAGATTTAGTTTGGAACGCGCCAGCAGCTACACAGTATATTTACAATTATATAGATTGTGAGGCATAAAATAAGGTGTGAGTAATATAACATAACGACATAATATAAGTAATCATTAATTAATCATTACAGATGGTATGAGGTGTGAACCGCTAGGCTGCTATGGCATGTTTGGTATCAAACCGATGGAAAATCACTCCAGTTTCCAAATCTGGTCAGTGGTTACCACGAAAGTGAATATATCAAAAGTTACACCAGCCTAACGAAAATCATCAATACAAGGGAAATCACTCTGGTCATGAATCTCAAAAGGACTGATACAGACCCCCTTCCGAAAACCCGCCAAATGGATGGTCAGCCATTGGTCCAGGAGTCGAATTCCTGGTCACTCCTATTCACGAACTTTACACTATAAAACCTGGCACCTCAGAACAAAGCCAGGAGAGGAGAAACAGAAGGGAGGAGAAAACAAAATACCATCAGCACGAAGAGAGGCAGAGAACATCAGCCCAAGAGAAGAGAAGCCCACAAGAAGCCCTCCTGAAGCCTATCAGTGAAGACCCAGCTGGACAGAGAACTGCAACCAAGCCCAAGCTTCACCAGGAGAGGGAATCAGAGGGGCTCCACTCCAACAACCGCTGCAAACACCGCGCCTCCCTGAGTGCCATCACCCATCAGCTCATCAGCCTCCGCAACCAACTGCCAAGACCCCCCCCCCCCACTCTGCAACCAAGTAAACAAACTTCCTTTCATTTATAACAACCTAAACTCCTATTCACCTGCTATATTACTTTAGGACAGTATTTCCACAAATTGCTTGCTTTGCAGAACAGTATTTTCCCTTTTAAGGTTACTCATTTTAAATCTGGTCATTGCATTTTCATGATTACATTGTTTGTGTCCACTCCGTTATTTCGTGTTTATTGTTTGTTAGGTGTAATGTCTGTCTTATGTTAGTTATAGGAATAAATGCATGTCTTTTACACAACTTCAGCCTCCGTTCATTGAGTGCTCACAAGAATCCCTGCCTGTGCGATCTACGCTCTGAAACCTCAAATTCGCCTGAAATATCGCGAGACTCTCTCTCATTGGCCGTGAGGGGAGCTTCGCTACCGATCGTTTACATTACCTGGTGACGCAGCTCGTTGGACAAGCCTTCTATTCTAACCCAGGTTATTACGTGATACTGGTTATTAATGAGTTCCATTTAAGTCACACATTAACAGACTCACGGTGTTTCGCAATTGAGTTTGAGCCGACCATTCAGCATAAAAATTGGTTAATAATCACAAGGCACAAGGTTTAAACTTATTCTGAGCACACAATTTAAACTTTTTATGACCGAACGTGCAGTGAAGAAGCGCTACTGTCAACTGGTTGCAAAAGTCGCACTCATGGCAATCTGAAGGCATTTAAGCGGGATCATATGGGCTTATTATAGTTATTTTTATTTCTATTATTAGTAGTTATATTATTTTGTTTTATTTTCGGTGATTTCATTGTAGTTCTTTCGTATTAAACTGCAGTAAACTTTAACCCTATGTCTGACGAGATTCTCAGATGTAGCGCTTTGTTTCCAGGTTCAATTCGGACGAGTGTCTCCGTTTCTATATATCCTGGGAGAGATCTCTCTATTAGCGAACGGGAATACTTGTTATGAGGTTCTAACCTAAATTATGTTGCGCTTGGACATAAGACCGATAGCTTAGTTACCTATCAGGATCATACTCGTATGTGTGTGCCTGCTTTAGACAAAGCAAGTTTAACACAACTTTGCGCTGTGAGCCAAGTGTGTGTCATTTAGAAATTGGGAGTCTCCTGTGCTTGAGACCCGCCGTGGTTAAGCACCATTTGCGACGAGATATAGTGCACTCACAATTTAAATCTGTCGCCGTAACGCGTGCGCCGTCTCGCTTCAGTAATTGTTTTAAGGGGTGATGACGAAGATGACGAATTTACTTTCCTGAAGAGGAGCAGGATGGGTCACGCGTTCTGTAAGATTTGTCTCCCACGGGGAAGGAACGATGTCAGTCGGCATGAAAAATCCAAGTCATTAGTGAATGACAGAGCCGCATGAGTGAACATGAAAAATTAATAGAAAATAAATGACAAATGGTTATTTTATATTTTATATATTTTATATATTTATATTTATATTTATATTATATTTTATATAATTTATATTATTTTATATTTCCTGTCTTAAAATGTAAGGGATACTGGAGCCTGGTTGCGGTGGTGGGATGGCTCACGGCGGGTGCCGGAAAATTTCCTTTATTTTCAAATCCAAACCTTGACAGGTATGCTGCTGTTCCAAATCATGGGTGCATGTTACAAGTGCGGAACATATTTTAACTTAGTACTAACTTAGCATCATATTTGATCTGATTCGACTGAATATCCCAGGTTTCCATCTCAAAGTTGGTAACCTTGGTATTGTGTGTAGGAGATTCGGTATAACTATAATTTCGTTCTCCATTTGCATGCCCGAAGTGTCTTTAAGTGTTATGTAGTTTTGCCTGAAACGCAAAAATAAAACAAAGCAATTAAAGCCGTAAGTGGCTCAAATTGTGCTGTAGCGATTGAAGAACTTTTGTCGGAAGTTGGATTCGAACTTGGGATGCCTTACTTGGGAGAACAGAATACCAGAATAGAGTAGGTTAAGTCCAGCCTTGGCTTCCAAGCTGACGTTTTTCTACATATGTGCTTGTGTATCATGGACAGTAAGAGGGGGCAGGCAAGGAGAGAATTTCTCTCTTTGGGGATCAATAGAGTGTTGTTATTATAACGTCTAAAAAGTATGATGGTCTGTCGATAAATCAATAAGAAAATAAATGAAGTCGTTTTCGCGAACACGCTGGAAAAGCCAGGGGCCGGACCGACTGTAGGGGGCGTGGCCAGAGACAGCCTGCTGACCATAGCTGTCAAGTCTCCCGTTTTGGCCGGGAAACTACCGTATTTTACTTCTCTTTCCCGCCGTCCTCCCGTATTAGTATTTTCCCGTAAATCTCCCTTATAATAATATATATATATATATATATACATTATATTATATAGTTGCTGGATAGTGTAGTGGTAAGTTCGCCGCCTTTCACACGGGAGACCGGGGTTCGAATCCCGGTTGTGGCCAAAAATTTATTTTATATATTTTATATATTTTATATATTTATATTTATATTTATATTATATTTTATATAATTTATATTATTTTATATTTCCTGTCTTAAAATGTAAGGGATACTGGAGCCTGGTTGCGGTGGTGGGATGGCTCACGGCGGGTGCCGGAAAATTTCCTTTATTTTCAAATCCAAACCTTGACAGGTATGCTGCTGTTCCAAATCATGGGTGCATGTTACAAGTGCGGAACATATTTTAACTTAGTACTAACTTAGCATCATATTTGATCTGATTCGACTGAATATCCCAGGTTTCCATCTCTCATGCATCTGGTGTGACGTGTTTTCAGACTCTCAGGCTGGCGCAAAGAAATCTTACGGGAATTGAACGTCTCACTCCGGCCAGCTGACCAAAGTTGGTAACCTTGGTATTGTGTGTAGGAGATTCGGTATAACTATAATTTCGTTCTCCATTTGCATGCCCGAAGTGTCTTTAAGTGTTATGTAGTTTTGCCTGAAACGCAAAAATAAAACAAAGCAATTAAAGCCGATCAGTGGCTCAAATTGTGCTGTAGCGATTGAAGAACTTTTGTCGGAAGTTGGATTCGAACTTGGGATGCCTTACTTGGGAGAACAGAATACCAGAATAGAGTAGGTTAAGTCCAGCCTTGGCTTCCAAGCTGACGTTTTTCTACATATGTGCTTGTGTATCATGGACAGTAAGAGGGGGCAGGCAAGGAGAGAATTTCTCTCTTTGGGGATCAATAGAGTGTTGTTATTATAACGTCTAAAAAGTATGATGGTCTGTCGATAAATCAATAACAATATCAATGAAGTCAATGTTTATCTAAAGGAATCAGAATTCAGGAAAAGCCAGGGGCCGGACCGAGTGTAGGGGGCGTGGCCAGAGACAGCCTGCTGACTGTTCCAAATCATGGGTGCATGTTACAAGTCCGGAACATATTTTAACTTAGTACTAACTTAGCATCATATTTGATCTGATTCGACTGAATATCCCAGGTTTCCATCTCTCATGCATCTGGTGTGACGTGTTTTCAGACTCTCAGGCTGGCGCAAAGAAATCTTACGGGAATTGAACGTCTCACTCCGGCCAGCTGACCAAAGTTGGTAACCTTGGTATTGTGTGTAGGAGATTCGGTATAACTATAATTTCGTTCTCCATTTGCATGCCCGAAGTGTCTTTAAGTGTTATGTAGTTTTGCCTGAAACGCAAAAATAAAACAAAGCAATTAAAGCCGATCAGTGGCTCAAATTGTGCTGTAGCGATTGAAGAACTTTTGTCGGAAGTTGGATTCGAACTTGGGATGCCTTACTTGGGAGAACAGAATACCAGAATAGAGTAGGTTAAGTCCAGCCTTGGCTTCCAAGCTGACGTTTTTCTACATATGTGCTTGTGTATCATGGACAGTAAGAGGGGGCAGGCAAGGAGAGAATTTCTCTCTTTGGGGATCAATAGAGTGTTGTTATTATAACGTCTAAAAAGTATGATGGTCTGTCGATAAATCAATAACAATATCAATGAAGTCAATGTTTATCTAAAGGAATCAGAATTCAGGAAAAGCCAGGGGCCGGACCGAGTGTAGGGGGCGTGGCCAGAGACAGCCTGCTGACTGTTCCAAATCATGGGTGCATGTTACAAGTCCGGAACATATTTTAACTTAGTACTAACTTAGCATCATATTTGATCTGATTCGACTGAATATCCCAGGTTTCCATCTCTCATGCATCTGGTGTGACGTGTTTTCAGACTCTCAGGCTGGCGCAAAGAAATCTTACGGGAATTGAACGTCTCACTCCGGTCAGCTGACCAAAGTTGGTAACCTTGGTATTGTGTGTAGGAGATTCGGTATAACTATAATTTCGTTCTCCATTTACATGCCCGTAGTGTCTTTAACCGGCTGCACAAACTGGATCCGCCTCCATTACGACACAACTTTGCCCTTATTGGCTTAAGAATTTAGTCACATACATGACGTATATCTGCTATTTCTCCCGAGAAGCAGGTAAAGCAGTGGTAACTGCTTTGTAGTTAATTTACCTGGTAAAATTAAGTTTAAATAAATGATATAAATACTGTAATAGTACTCGTGAGCTTTGTTTATTTGTTATTAGTTATTGTAATGTTGCGCTGCTTTATTTGTTTAATCGTCTAGTCTGTGGAGACATTCAAGTTAATCAAATAAGAATTGCACTGTACACTGTACATGACCATAAAAACTTTGTATCCTTGAAATAAATGTTTTTGATCTTTTCCTTGGCAGTTATCTTTTTACACAGGGCCTCTATGTACACGATAGTTTTTTTTTTCACGACTAACAGTATGGATCAGGAGTTGGTTATTGTAAAAGAAGTAATGTGCATGCAGGTGATATTTGTATAGATTTATCCACACCCTTGTAGCAGTGCTGCCATTGCAGTCAGATCTCGCAAACTAGGAGTATTAGTTGTCTTTATTTCTCTTTATTTCTTGACGCCAACCCTCTCCATTAATCCGGGCTTGGGACTGGCACCTACCTGAGCTGGCTTGCTCCCTTAAGTGGCTGGGTTAGGCTAAACTATATATATATATTTACCAAGACTACAATAAAACATCTCGAAATGTGTAGTCTAGCAAAACGCAGTTTAAAGAAGGTAGCCTACCTGGCGAAATTGCAAACAAATTAAGGGCGTTAGGCAGCCTTTAGATCCTACCCATCATGCACTGCAGTTTTTTGCTAATTCCTCAAATGGAAAACTGTCCATCCATCCATCCATTTTCCAAACCGCTTATCCTACTGGATCGCGGGGGGTCTGGAGCCTATCCCGGAAGCAATGGGCACGAGACAGGGAACAACTCAGGATGGCGGGCCAGCCCATCGCAGGGCACACTCACACACTATTCACTCACGCATACACTCCTATGGGCAATTTAGCAACTCCAATTAGCCTCAGCATGTTTTTGGACTGTGGGGGAAACCAGAGTACCCAGAGGAAACCCCACGATGACATGGGTAGAACATGCAAACTCCACACACATGTGACCCAGGTGGAGACTCGAACCCGGGCCCTAGAGGTGTGAGGCAACAGTGCTAACCACTGCACCACCATGCTGCCCCCTAAATGGAAAACCATTAAATACAAAAGGAAAACAAAAGTGCTGTAAGACTGTATACTTATGTGTATGTTAGTAAAGGCTGTAGCTGACACAACGGACCCCACTAATTAGAAAGGGGTAATTGTACACATGTGGCATCCAGTATGTTCTTCTATAACAGTTTTTAAAAAAAAAAAAAAACTCACATTACACAAATTGGCACTATCAAAACGAGGATTATGGGGAAAATGGGGACTGTGATGGAGATTACATACACGTAGGCATGGTATTTAGTTTTTTTTAATCTGGTCACCTTCCAGAGTAATTGTAAACTAAAACCATCTTCACCCTATTTGATTCTTTATAAATGGACAATCAGTCGTGCAGTAAATGGGGGTATAGAGAGACACAGAGCTTGTCTAACAAGAAACCCTGGGAAGCTAACATTAATAGGGTGGGTATGGATAGCAAAACCATTGATACAGATTACAGATTTATATCTCACCTGAACCCTGGCGGGCTCCGTGCCAATAGGGGTTGGGATTAGGGTTAGTTAACTTAAGTAGTAATATTGATGTGTATATTCTCCTATTCTCCAGTCAGTGAATCGTGAAACGTAATGTTAATATGTTTCTATACCTATATGTTCTGCTTAAAAACCCATAAAGGCAAGCACAGTGTTTAGACATTCTGTTACTTAGACTAGTAAACACTAAGATCCTTCAGCTTTCAATTAACCTGACACAACAGTCTAAACAACAAATGTGTGCCATGTCATTTGTCATCTTTACATCTTGTATCCTTTATATGGTAATTGGATTTTCAAGGTGGAATTGCAGGTCGATCATTTTAAGGATCTAGATGTAAACCTCCCTGGTGTTGCTTTAATATTTTTTTTGCACAATTTGCTTCACACACTTCCTCCAGCAGAGAAGCTTACAATACTACACCCCACCAAATGACTGGATGATGCCTTTTTATTTAAGGTCTGGCTGTGAGCCTCGATTACCGATACACTATCTTCAGGCTCCTGCCGGGATCAGTCAGTATGGTGGACCTTTGGAGGAATGGGTACAAAACCATCAGGAAAGTTTGCAGGTGCTTCAAGAGTATGTGAAGGCTTAGTTGGAGGAACAAGCCACACCACGAAATCGGAAACACAATGAGTTGGTTAATGATTAGGGGTTTGATGAAGGTCAGCTGGTGTGTTTGCGGAACCATGTTCGAGGTAAAATACAGGATCATTGGGATGCCTGTTTGTATATGGTAGTTCGGTGTCCCCAAGATCAGGGTGCAGTTTACTCTGCAACTCCAATGGAGGGGGACGGGGTTGTCCGTCAAGTTCACCGAACAGAGTTGCGTCCAGTACCACAGGGGGTTGTTATGTCAGGGGAAGATGTTCTGGTAATGTCTCCTGAGTCTGGGTTGCCCACAGGGGCAACAGAAATGGAATCGGATGAGGACTCTGTGATTTTACGGGGACAGGGCTGGTGGGAGGGGTCGCAATAGAGCATCCACAAGTAGGCCTCGTATAATGGAGGAGGTTATGTCCCCCCCGAGGTGTAGAGACCAGTTAAACGTTCGGTGAGGTCCACCACTGGTCATCATACCAACCCTTATAAGTTACCACGGTCAGTGAATGATCGTTCGGTTGGGGAGGAAGACCAGTGGTTTGGGGATAGAATTCTTAGCTGTGATCGTTGGGTCATCAATTTCATTTTGGGGGATGGATTGTAGCCAGGCAATTATAGGCAGGTATAGGAACTGCAGTTCGGACTGGAGGCATAGCCGGGGCGAGATGGCTGTGCATGTTCCGATGGTAGGGCATATTGGCAAAGGAGCAGGCACGGGAAAGACAGGCAGGGTCCTGATAGATTTGGTGGAGCATCGGCGGGCATATTGAATTTGCAGTGTAGCAGCCTTTCTGTTTGCTTGTTTCAGGGGTGAACAATCTTATCCGCAAAGGGCCGGTGTGTATGCAGGTTTTCGCTGCAACTCCCTAATTAGATTTCTAATTAGAGGACTGATTAGCTGAAGAGTCCTCATACCTGGTTTTGAAGAGCTGACCTAAAGGTTACCCCAAAAACCTGTTTTTTTTTGTTTGAATGGGGCAGTGAGTCATGGGGTAAACTACTGTTCTTTAGGGGTTTTCAAGGTGGAATTACGGGTCGATAATTTTAAGGATCAGGTTGTAAACCTCCCTGGTGTTGCTTTAATATGTTTTATCTGAGGTTGTATCGTGTATTATCAAGCCAGCCGGCTTAGTGGCCTCGGGAGCGGGGTTTAGTGGGAGCAGCTGGCTAGTTTTATTTTCTTTTTTGTTTGTGTCTTTTTCTTTGTTGTATGTATATTTTGGGTTCATTATTAGGCAGGCTGGGCCTTTTGGCACCTGTAGTCTGGGTGCTGGATTGCCCATAGGGGTCTTTTTTATTGCTGTGATTTGCTGTGTCATTCACTAGTGTGATTTGTGCTGGATGTGTTTTTAAGGTTGTGCTGTGGCGTGTACCTGAGCAAACTTTGGGCAACCTGTTCTCTTGTTGGCTTTATTGACAAAGGGTGGATTAGTCTAATTACGGCCTGCTACAAATAGCTGCATATAACGTATAAAAAAAATCACCTTATGGGTGCAAGATAGGGTAGCAAGATCTTGAGTTTTTTTTACAGTACTCGGGTACGTTTTAAAATTTTCGACCAATCAGCAAACATTATTCTGACAGCATAGCTGGGAAACCAATGAAAAGTGAGTGCAACGTTCTAGAACTTGACTTCGGGTTGACGCTCCCTATAAAAGAGCTGGGTACTGCTTCAAGGCGTTCAGTTGGCGCTACCTCCTGATAGAGTAGCACTGTACGGCTCTTGTTCCGTAAAACAACATCAAAAGGATGAAAAAAAAAACAATATTTAAAGAAGACGAAAAAAATCAATTTTTAAAGAAGACGAAAAAAACATCGTCTAAAAAAATAAGCCAAAAAAATAATATCCGAAGAAGGAAAAACATGCAAAGTAAAAAAAAACAAACAAAAATAAAAAACAATATCCAACGAAGAAGGAAAAAAACATCCAAAGGGAGAAAAGAAGAACTGAAGGGCCAACGAGGTAGGAGGAAATACAAATTTCGTTTCAGCACCGTTGGAGTGCCAAGCCGTGAAAAGCATTTGGCCAGAAGACAAGGTAAGTGTTGTATCTGTTATTTTAAAACAGCGCTTTTCAAAATGCTGCTTTATAATCGTTTGAGATCGTTAGCCAGTGTGACAGCTGAAGGCTTTTTGAGTTTACCAACATAAAGTTTTATTTCTGTATTAGGACATTGTCAGGAACAATGATGTGTTCATCGCTATGATGTGGTCAAAAAGCGATGCATTGAATCTTAGAAACATTTGTGATTTTTCAAACGATGCTTTTCCTTTTATTTAATCAGTAAAATTTCCATCGGTTTTATATAGTGCCCCTTGAAATATGTCTTTAGCTCATTTTCCGGGCATTTTACTAGAATGCATCCTGAGAAATACACAAGCTCTGCTGCATTTCCGTGCCTCGATGTTTAGTGCCGAGTATAATTGTTGCAGTTGCCTTTTATATATTCCATGAGACCTGTTGGTACCAAGAGAAGTGTGAGACTGTCAGGGTGAATTTATCATACAATCGCACGCATAAATACCTGAGGGTTGCCAGTCCTTTTGCGTTGTTACAGGAGGACTAGAGCTGACGAGTGTGTTTCTACACACTATCAAGGGCATTGTAGTACAGTTTTCTCAGGTGGGAGAATGCTGCCGATCTCCTATTTGACAATACAGCCCTTGATATATTAGAATATTACAGAACTAGAAGCCTTTTGCAAGGAAGAATGTGAGAAAATCCCAAGTACAAGAACTGAAAGCCTTTCAGCTGGCTATAAGAAGCGCTTGTAAGCTGTGATATCTGGCAGAGGAGGTGTTACTAAGTACTGATTACGTAGGGTGCCCAAACTTTTGCAGAGTGCCATAATAATGTTTTTATTTTGTAATTTTGTTCAATTTATGGCATAAAAAGTAACTATTCATCAATGTTTGCTGAAAATATTGTGTATTTTTCCCCCAGTTCCTAAAGAGACTGTATTAACTGATATTGTTGCTTTTGTAATTGAAAAGATGTTATTTGTCAAGGGGTGCCAAACCTTTGCATAAGACTGTACACAGTGTGTGTATGTGTTTATGTGAGTGTGTGTCTGTGTGTGTGTGTGTATATATATATATGTGTGTGTGTGTATATATTTCTGTATATGCATGTGTATATATATATTTATATATAGTTCACACACATTCAAACTTATTTGAATACACATTCAAAATTATTTTTATTATTATTATTTTCGTTTTTTTTTTTTTTTGTGTTTTAAAATTTTTTATTTTTGCAATGGAAATAAAAATAAAGCAGTCCTCCGTAGAGGAGGGGTGGTGGAGGGAATATATATATATATATACATATATATAAAATAATTGTCACACAACTGGGGTGACATGCCTTTCCTGCTCACCCAATTTTAGTGCACTTTAGTTATGCATAATGACCTTCTAGTCTCGATACACCCATATATATATATGTATATATATATATAGTTTTTTTTGTTTTTTTTTTTGCAATAGACAATAAAAATAACGCAGTTCTCCGTAAAGGAGGGATGGTGGATGGAATATATATATACATATATATAAAATAATTGTCACACAACCTGGGTGACATGCCTTGCCTGCTCACCCAGTTTTAGTGCACCTTAGTTATTCATAATGACCATCTAGTCTCGATACACCCATAAATATATATGTATATATATATAGTTTTTTTTGTTTTTTTTTTGCAATAGACAATAAAAATAACGCAGTTCTCCATAAAGGAGGGATGGTGGATGGAATATATATATACATATATATAAAATAATTGTCACACAACTTGGGTGACATGCCTTGCCTGCTCACCCAATTTTAGTGCAACTTAGTTATCCATAATGACCAACTAGTCTCGATACACCCATATATATATATATATGTACATATATATATAGTTTTTTTATTAGCAATAGAAAAGAAAAATAACGCAGTTCTCCGTAAAGGAGGGATGGTGGATGGAATATATATATATATATATACATTTATATAAAATAATTGTCACGCAACCTGGGTGACATGCCTTGCCTGCTCACCCAATTTTAGTGCACCTTAGTTATCCATACTGACCATCTAGTCTCGACACACCCATATATATATATATATATATATATATATATATATATATGTATATATATAGATATTTTTTCTTTTTCTTGTGTTTTTTTTTCGCAATGGATATTAAAAATAAAGCAGTCCTCCGTAAAGGAGGGGTGGTGGAGGGAATATATATATACATATATATATAAAATAATTGTCACACAACCTGGGTGACATGCCTTGCCTGCTCACCCAATTTTAGTGCAACTTAGTTATCCATAATGACCAACTAGTCTCGATACACCCATAAATATATATGTATATATATAGTTTTTTTTTTTTTCGCAATGGACAATAAAAATAACGCAGTTCTCCGTAAAGGAGGGATGGTGGATGGAATATATATATAAAATAATTGTCACACAACCGGGGTGACATGCCTTGCCTGCTCACCCAATTTTAGTGCACCTTAGTTATTCATAATGACCATCTAGTCTCGATACACCCATAAATATATATGTATATATATGTATTGTTTTTTTTTTTTTTTTTTTTTGCAATAGACAATAAAAATAGCGCAGTTCTCCATAAAGGAGGGATGGTGGATGGAATATATATATACATATATATATAAAATAATTGTCACACAACCTGGGTGACATGCCTTGCCTGCTCACCCAATTTTAGTGCAACTTAGTTATCCATAATGACCAACTAGTCTCGATACACCCATATATATATATATATATATGTACATATATATAGTTTTTTTATTAGCAATAGAAAAGAAAAATAACGCAGTTCTCCGTAAAGGAGGGATGGTGGATGGAATATATACATACATATATATAAAATAATTGTCACACAACCTGGGTGACATGCCTTGCCTGCTCACCCAATTTTAGTGCAACTTAGTTATCCATAATGACCAACTAGTCTCGATACACCCATAAATATATATGTATATATATAGTTTTTTTTTTTTCGCAATGGACAATAAAAATAACGCAGTTCTCCGTAAAGGAGGGATGGTGGATGGAATATATATATAAAATAATTGTCACACAACCGGGGTGACATGCCTTGCCTGCTCACCCAATTTTAGTGCACCTTAGTTATTCATAATGACCATCTAGTCTCGATACACCCATAAATATATATGTATATATATGTATTGTTTTTTTTTTTTTTTTTTTTTTGCAATAGACAATAAAAATAGCGCAGTTCTCCATAAAGGAGGGATGGTGGATGGAATATATATATACATATATATATAAAATAATTGTCACACAACCTGGGTGACATGCCTTGCCTGCTCACCCAATTTTAGTGCAACTTAGTTATCCATAATGACCAACTAGTCTCGATACACCCATATATATATATATATATATGTACATATATATAGTTTTTTTATTAGCAATAGAAAAGAAAAATAACACAGTTCTCCGTAAAGGAGGGATGGTGGATGGAATATATATATATATATATATATATATATATATATATATATATATATATATATATATACATTTATATAAAATAATTGTCACACAACCTGGGTGACATGCCTTGCCTGCTCACCCAATTTTAGTGCACTTTAGTTATCCATACTGACCATCTAGTCTCGACACACCCATATATATATATATATATATATATATGTATATATATAGATATTTTTTCTTTTTCTTGTGTTTTTTTTTCGCAATGGATATTAAAAATAAAGCAGTCCTCCGTAAAGGAGGGATGGTGGATGGAATATATATATAAAATAATTGTCACACAACCGGGGTGACATGCCTTGCCTGCTCACCCAATTTTAGTGCACCTTAGTTATTCATAATGACCATCTAGTCTCGATACACCCATAAATATATATGTATATATATATAGTTTTTTTATTAGCAATAAAAAAGAAAAATAACGCAGTTCTCCGTAAAGGAGGGATGGTGGATGGAATATATATATATATATATATATATATATATATATATATACATTTATATAAAATAATTGTCACACAACCTGGGTGACATGCCTTGCCTGCTCACCCAATTTTAGTGCACTTTAGTTATCCAGAATGACCATCTAGTCTCGATACACCCATGAATATATATGTATATATATATATATATATATATATATATATATATATATATATATATATATATATATATAGTTTTTCTGTTTTTTTTTGCAATAGACAATAAAAATAACGCAGTTCTCCATAAAGGAGGGATGGTGGATGGAATATGTATATGCATATATATAAAATAATTGTCACACAACCTGGGTGACATGCCTTGCCTGCTCACCCAATTTTAGTGCACCTTAGTTATCCATACTGACCATCTAGTCTCGATACACCCATATATATATATATATATATATATATATATATATATATATATATATGTACATATATATAGTTTTTTTATTAGCAATAGAAAAGAAAAATAACGCAGTTCTCCGTAAAGGAGGGATGGTGGATGGAATATATATATATATATATACATTTATATAAAATAATTGTCACACAACCTGGGTGACATGCCTTGCCTGCTCACCCAGTTTTAGTGCACCTTAGTTATCCATAATGACCATCTAGTCTCGATACACCCATAAATATATATGTATATATATATATATATATATATATATATAGTTTTTTTATTTTTTTCGTAATGGACAATAAAAATAACGCAGTTCTCCGTAAAGGAGGGATGGTGGATGGAATATATATATACATATATACATTTATATAAAATAATTGTCACACAACCTGGGTGACATGCCTTGCCTGCTCACCCAGTTTTAGTGCACCTTAGTTATCCATACTGACCATCTAGTCTCGATACACCCATAAATATATATACTGAACAAAAATATAAACGCAACACTCTTGTTTCTGCTCCCATTTTTCATGAGATGGACTTAAAGACCTACAATTCATTCCAGATACACAATATTACCATTTCTCTCAAACATTTCTCACAAATCAGTCTAAATGTGTGATAGTGAGCACTTCTGCTTTGCTGAGATAATCCATCCCACCTCACAGGTGTGCCACATCAAGATGCTGATCTGACATCATGGGTAGTGCACAGGTGTACCTTATACTGCCCACAATAAAAGGCCACCCTGGAATGTGCAGTTTTTTGCTTTATTGGGGGTCTGGGGACTCAGAACCGGTCAGTATCTGGTGTGACCACCATTTGCCTCATACAATGCAACACATCTTCTTCGCATAGAGTTTATCAGATTGTCAATTGTGGCCTGTGGAATGTTGGTCCACTCCTCTTCAATGGCTGTGCGAAGTTGTTGGATATTAGTGGGAACTGGTACACGCTGTCGTATACGCCGGTCAAGCACATCCCAAACATGCTCAACGGGTGACATGTCCGGTGAGTATGCTGGCCATGCAAGAACTGGGACATTTTCAGCTTCCAAGAACTGTGTACAGATCCTTGCAACATGGGGCCGTGCATCATCTGTCTGAGTGAGTGGCTGGTCTCAGACGATCTTGGAGGTGAACCTGCTGGATGTGGAGGTCCTGGGCTGGTGTGGTTACACGTGGTCTGCGGTTGTGAGGCCGGTTGGATGTACTGCCATATTCTCTGAAACGCCTTTGGAGACGGCTTATGGTTGAGAAATGAACATTCAATGCACGAGCAACAGATCTGGTTGACATTCCTGCTGTCAGCATGCCAATTGCACGCTCCCTCAATGCTTGTGGCATCTGTGGCATTTTGCTGTGAGACAAAACTGCACATTCCAGGGTGGCCTTTTATTGTGGGCAGTATAAGGTACACCTGTGCACTACCCATGATGTCAGATCAGCATCTTGATGTGGCACACCTGTGAGGTGGGATGGATTATCTCAGCAAAGCAGAAGTGCTCACTATCACACATTTAGACTGATTTGTGAGAAATGTTTGAGAGAAATGGTAATATTGTGTATCTGGAATGAATTGTAGATCTTTAAGTCCATCTCATGAAAAATGGGAGCAAAAACAAAAGTGTTGCGTTTATATTTTTGTTCAGTGTATGTATATGTATACATATAGTTTTTTTTGTGTTTGTGAAAACGGGTCTTTAATCGGGGAAACGGAGCGGGTAGAGCAGGACGGAACGCAGGCATTGACAAACTACAATGACGGACAGGGCAAACAGGTAAGACCAGGACTTAAAATAGGTCATGACTAATCAAAGTAATCGGGCAAAGCAGGAGACGATCAGGGAAGCACACGTGGGTAATCAGGGGGCGTGGCACACACGAGGAGCGGACAAGCCGGGCATATATGTATATCTATATAAAACCTCATTAATGAGGGACAGGGAACAGAACGGACAGACAGAACTGGCACAGGGGAAGGAGCCAGGACAAGACTTGACATAAGACAGGAAAGGCAGAGAAACAGATCAGAAAGGGGGACACGGAGGGAACAGGCAGGACAAAAGGACCGGGAGTGAACGAAGGGAACATCGGGGAAAGAGGAGCAGAAGCCAGAGGGACGAGGGACAAAGAGAGGAGGGACAGAGACAGGAGGAACAAAGCGAGGGGGAGCAGAGGCAGGAGGGACAAAGACGGGAGGCCAGGGAGAGAAGGAGGGGGAACCAAGAGGAGCCCGAGGGAGACCCAGCGGGCGACGGGAGGCAGCCGGAAGGGCTGCAGGCGGCCGGGAGGCCGGAGCCGGAGGGGCCGAGGAGACGGGGTGAGGGACAAACGCAGGGACGAAGGAGGGAGTCGGAGGGGAGACCAGGGAAGGGGACGAAGGAGCTGGAAGGGACCCTGGCGAGGGCAAGGAGAGAGGGGGAGCCGCAGCAGACGGCGACGTCCTCCGACACGCCAGAGCGGGAGGACCAGCAGGCGAATGAGGAGCCGCCGTCGGGGGGCCCGCAGGCAACCGATAAGACGCCGGAGGAGGGACCGAGGCAGGGCGACGAGGCCGCGGAGGGGGACCCGCAGACGACAGCCGACCCGGAGGGCCAGGACCCGCAGGTGCCGACCAAGCCCTAGCGCCGGCGAGGGAGGGCGAGCCAGGGGGCTGGGCGGGTGGGACCCCAGCCGTGCGTCTGTGTCCTCTCCCCTTATGGGACACAGACATAAGGACCTGCGGCCGGGGTCGGGCTCGTCGGGGTGAGGGTACCAGAGTCACAGGGGGAGAAGGGACTGGAGTGGGGCCAGGGACTGGAGCTGCAGGCTGCAGAGGGGGCGCCTGCCCGGGAGCTGCAGGCAGGGAAAGCGCCTCGGACGTGGGCGCGGTAGCTGCAGGCAGCGGAGACGGCTGCTCGGGCTCTGGGGCCGCAGGGGGCACTTATTTATTTTATAAAATAAGTGTTACACAACCGGGGTGACATGCCTTGCCTGCTTGTGGGATGAGGAAGACTCAGGGACTGGAAATGGGATTAAAACTGAAGATGTGCTCATTCCTTTGTGTATTTACAAATTTTCCTTCCGTCAGACATGAGGAGTTTGCTGCTATATTTGGCACTAATAGAGATTCTGATGCTGCTATTTTTATTGTCTATTAGTTTGTTATTATTTACAAGTTCTGTTGTGTTTTTGCATTTTTCTCTTCTGGTTAATTAACTGCTGTCTGTTTGCTGTGAAGTATGAGTGTGGTGAGTAAGACTCAGGGACTGGAAGTGGGATTACAACTAAAGATAACATGCTTATTCCTTTTTGTATTGTTTACAAATTTCCTTCCGTCAAACATGAGGAGTTTGCTGCTATATTGTGCACTAACAGAGATTCTGATGCTGCTATTTTTATTGTTTATAAATGTGTTATTGTTTCCAGTATTCAAGTATTCGAGTATTCAATAAATGCTAAATTGAGAAATTTTGTGTATCGTTTGTTATTATTAGTGTGATATTTTACCATGCAAATAGAGGGGAAAACGTCCAATTATCGGCCAAAAAAAATCAGCAGCATATATCGGCCATCGCCTGACCCTTGACTTGAAAAACCCATATCGGTCGACCTCTAGTAACAGTACATTCTGTCCAATTCATCCATCGAGTTAAGTCACACACCCACTTGAGGGGGCACTCCGGCAGACGTGAGGATGGGGATGTTCTTTCCGCTATAACATCCACTGCAGAAGTACATCTCGCTCCTGTTCACAGGGCTTACTTCAATGATGAAGCAGGGCTGGTTGTCTGGACAAGAAGTTGTCCTGCTGCTGGGTCTCGGTGCCGTTTTTTCCACCTAAGCTTGAAGGTGGAAATGTGTTCCAACTTGGTCCCTGGGACTGCAGCATAGCCAAACATCGCGAGCAGCGTCGGCCACACCCACCACCAGAACCATCACACCGTCCTATACACATAAAGAAGAACTAAAACATAGAGTGTTGTGACAATCTATGCGTTAATGTTTGGCAGCATAGGTGATTCATTAAAATTATACCGAAGAATGGAAAATGTGATATTTAGAATATTTTTTGCCATTTAGTAGCTAATTTAAGCACTTACCCAATGCCTCAATTTGTTTTAGGTCAGTAATGTCTGAGCCAAAAGAATGAATGTATGAATTTAATACAATTCACCCACTCCCACCCACACACAAATCTGAAATTCAATTTAAGACACTTCTTAAACATTAGTGCATTAACAAAAAAGGAAAATCTTAAGAGATTCAGTAGGATTTTCTATGTTAGACTTAAGCTAATAGTTCAATAGTTTTTACATATTTCAATATACCAATTTGACTTTAATGTTGAAACAGATGCTAAAACATGGAATAATTTCATAACTAGAGAAACATGTTATTCACAAACACTAGCAAAGGTAGCTTATAGTTAAGCTTACTTAAGTCAGCAAGTCAGGCTACAGTGTGTAAGAATAGTCGTAAACGATAATTTGTCTCAGTCTTACATGACAGAATAAGTAAACAGAAAATATAAAATGGCTGAAACAGCGTCATTAACGCCAGCTACAGTAGAGGCGCAGAAAAGGTGTCATGACTGAAGTATTCCCAAACTCTGGAAGACCGTATGCGAGCCTTTTTTGCCGCGTGTTTCTCCAGAGGCTCCGGAGCTCCGCTGGTTGACACAGCCATGTTGGTTCATGTGCAGGGGGACGAGCGGCAAATTTCTTTTTTGCAGGGTGGTAGGTGATGTCTCATTAATATTTATGAGAGAAGTGCTACATGATTGGCCAGTGCATGCCTTACAAAATGGTGCGGCACTGCATCCAAGCCTGCGGCACTCAGAGTCACAAATACAGTGGAAACCATTTGTAGTAATTACGTCTGTCTGGCTGATTTCCAACTAATTGATATTTGTATATTTATTACATGAATATAAGGTAATATAAGGTAATAGAAGAGGTATTTAATGGTTTTCCATCTGAGGAATTTGCAAAAAACTGCAGTGCATGATGGGTCGGACCTAAAGGCTGCCTTAACGTCCTCATCTGTATGACGACATACATCAAGACTAGGAAGGTGCATAATGTTCATGTCTGGTTGCGTTTGTTGGTCCAGAAAGTAATTCAATTTCGCCATGTAGGTTACGTTCTTAAAAACTGCTTGGATATAGCCCGATTATATGCTGTGGGCCTTTTAATTTCTTTGTTTACCAGGTAGGCTACCTTCTTTAAACTGCGTTTTGTTAGACTACATATTTAGGGAGGTCTTTATAAATTTATAGTAGTCTTCATAAATATGTACATAGTTTAGCCTAACCCAGCCACTTAAGGGAGAAAGCCAGCTCAACTAGGTGTCGGTCCCAAGCCCGGATTAATGGGGAGGGTTGGCGTCAAGAAATAAAGAGACTGTATCTTCACTGCATGACTGATGTCAAAATGTGTGAAATATGTGGTTGTATTAATAAATGCATTAAAGTAGGTTAATGATTCTGTGCTGTCTAAATTGTATAGAAAATTTCTACGTATAGCCAAACAAATCTCCTCCTGTTTGAAAAGGCATAGAAAAAGCAATTTAGCCACTAAAACTTTACAGTTTTTGTGAGGGACAGTCGAATTCTCTCGTTTCTCTCGTCAAGTTTTTTTGTGATCCTGCACCTACACTTTGCCGGCCCCAGGAGGATGGGCTCCCCCTTTGAGTTTGGTCCCTCCCAAGGTTTCTTCCTTCTTGGGAGTTTTTCCATGCTATCGGCGCCTATGGCTTACTCACTGGGGGCTTTGGGTGGGCATGATATAAAGCAAAGCATTTTCCCTCCCAGTTTCCTCCTCTGGTCCACATTGCAGGACCATCAGCCATCAGAAACAGCCAGACGGTCTCCTTCAGCTTCTTTAGTGTCCTTGGAAGCCAAGGCAGTTTTAGGTCTGAGAAGAGGTTTATCAGAAGGACACATATTACGTCGTTTGTCCTGAAATGTAACATGGGGAGGAAAAGTTAAGCGGTTTAGTCAGATTGGAGTCGTTTATTCAGCAGTGGCAGCGCCAGTGACTTAATGCTACAGGTGCTATAGGGGAGTGAGATTATTTAGACCGGGTGCTTTAGCTTTTCAGCTTATGTAGATGGTGTATAGAAGCACACAGCACGATAAGCTACAGCATGGATAAAATAGGATAAAATATGAAATTCTAACGTCTAGCTCACAGAGCCTCTATGTGTACTTTGAAGAAAAAATACACTACAAGTATGCTGTAAAAACCGCAAAAATGTCTTACACAATATACAGATTTTACAGATAGTTAAAGAAAAAATGAAACCAATATTTTGGGGGTGCTGTGGGGGTACTATGGTCATTGGAGGAGGAGCTAGAGCCCCCCCCCCCAAGCTTTTCCTTGGTGCTGCCACTGTTGTTCAGATTAAAAGTTACATTGTCATTAATAAACAGTACTCTGATCAAATTTTTGCATGTACAAACACAATCAAAGTTTAACCACATGTTTAGACACAATTCACACACCTGTTACATTTCCATAATGCTAAGACTCTCTACACTTACTTCATCCACTTTCTTGTTTGGTACACAGTCATTTGATGGATGTGTAAGATCATTACCAGACCGTCTGCTGCAAACTCTACAGTTAATGAATGGCTGCAAAAACACACAGACACACAAAAACAGTATTTAAAGAGTGGTGGGCAATAAATACAGTGAGAGAAGGTGTAGTAAAGATATATCTAATGATTTAAGGCAGAGCTGCTGGAGTGCAGGGTTTAATGACACAGAACAATTTTAGAGGAAAGAGCTTCCAAAGCAGGGTCACCATAAGGCTATATTATACAAAGCAAGTTCATCTAAAAGTATGAACAACAAATCCCGTTTAACTGAACACTGCTCTGTATTAAAATACTGTCCTCCGATCAAGCTAAGTGGTCCTGTAGTTCACTATTTAAAGAGGTAAATTTAAAGGGTAATTCACACTGCACATCTACCCTGCTCTGACCAGGTTTAATTACTGGCTTTCTAATTAAAACAAGAGTTAAGTCCTGCCCTTTCACCACAAAACACCACACTGCCATTTAAGGCTGATTTCAACAATGAGTTTTAGTTAACCTGGCTCGATTGAGTTAACTCTGGGTATGTAAAACCCGCTTTGTAGTACAGCCCACAGGTCTTTAAATAAGGCCAGCTAGGGTTCATAGCTCGAAGCATAATCTACAGGTCACCCCTCAGATGATTAGCATTTGCTTCTGCCTGGTAATCCAGCCTTTAAGCCTGTAAACCTACTAAAATTTGAGAATAAGGTGAAGGAACTGGCTCTTTGAGGCCACCTATGTATTTGTTACTTTATTGTTGGCTAACTTTCCCCCGCAGGGCATCAAAAAAGTTAACATGAACCTAAATTAATTTGCTAACTGATATGTCCAATGCTCACAGTCACAGTGACTCTTTACTTACCCTCTTGTCCATGAAAATACAGTCAGCCCGATGGTCTGTTGCAGTTGACTTTGGACATTTTGTTGCTCTCAAGAGAATCTCAATGTCAATGTATTCACTGCTGATCTAAATCACATAAACACGTTATATACAAAATTGCCTACAACTGTTTTAAAGGCAATATAACAAACAATAATCACCCAAAAAATGGCAAACTGTCACAGACTTGACTGCAGCAGATTCAGAGAGAAACTGTGAGAAGGTAAAATTGACCAGGGCTGAGATATACAACCATCACTTTCATTGTGAAGAGACATTAAGCATCATATGCATTGAAATTAAAACATCAAAATCAATGTGATACTCATTAGTTCAGCTTGCAGATGATGAAAGTTTCACACTTTTGTAAACACTTTCTCAGCAGTTACCTTCGGACGGCCCTGGATGTTATAGAAATTCATGTGCTGACGGGTTCCTTGATGAGCATTTTCGACTGCGAGTTTAATGGCCGTCTTGTGAGTGCAGGGAGACTGTGGTAATCTTGCTGGGCCTCTGTGGAGATAAGCAGAGCTCCATAAGCCAAAACCAGAAGCAGCAGGCGGGTCATCTTCCTCTCAGCTTTGAAGGGAGAAGCAGGACTGAGGACACTGATCTGTGGTCCCCTTATCCAGCACGTCCAGGGGCGTGTCCTTCACTCGAAACAAACAGACCTTTGAACAACATTGGAAAACTCTTCAGGATGAATTGAGGCAGGTGGTCAAGTGGGTTTATTGTTATTTCAGCAATATACACAGTACACAGTGAAAGGAAACATTGTTCCTCCTGGACCACGGTGCAACACAAAGAAGAAAAACAGAAACAACACAAGATGACACAAGTGCGGGCAAGATAGAACTATACAGAGTGAAAGGAGCACAAACAGAGGGAGAAAGTGCAAGATAAACACAAGAGCAACAATACAATACTACAGGACAAGACAGCGCAGTCAAGAACACAGAGTGCAGCCAGAGCTAACCTGAATAGGGGCATCAAGGTTGCCAGGCAGGCAGAGAAACAGAAAATAGAGGTCTACTTCACATACAACAACCCACAGTGGGTGTGGCAGGGAATACAACACATTACAAACTTCAAAGGCAACAACACCGTCACTGTTAACAGCAACGCCCTTTTAGCAAAGGAGCTAAACAGCTTCTTTGCTCGTCTGGAGGAACACAGAGCAGACATAGCCACACTGCCCCCTCCCCCAATCTCCAGCACTCACAGACTCCCTCTGCAGGAACACCACGCGAGAAGGCACATTGCATCTCTAGGTGTGTGGAGTTTAAGACAAGGCAAGTGATGCTACGATAATATAATTCCTTGGTAAGACCCCACCTAGAATATTGTGTGCGGGTTTGGTTACCATACCTTAAGAAGGACATTGCTGCCTTGGAAAAGGTGCAACGTAGGGCAACGAGAATGATTCCTGGTCTTAGAGGAATGTCTAATGAGGAGAGGTTAGCTGAGCTGAATCTGTTTAGCCTCGAGCAAAGGAGACTAAGGGGGGACATAATCCAGGTGTTTAAGATTCTAACAGGTCTGGATGCTGTTCAGCCAAATGGCTATTTCAATGTTAGTTTAAATACCAGAACTCGTGGCCATAAGTGGAAATTAGCTGGAGAACATTTTAAAACGAATTTGATGAAGCATTTCTGTACACAGCGTGTAGTTAGAGTATGGAATAGTCTTCCTGTTATTGTAACACAAGCTAAAACCCTGGGTTCTTTTAAATCAGAGCTAGATAAGATTTTTGAGCTATTAGCTAAGTTCTCCTCAAAGGAGCTTGATGGGCCGAATGGCCTCCTCTCATTTGTAAATCTCTTTGGTTCTTATGAGTCAGCTTACAGAGATGAGGTCCAGAAACTGATAGGTTGGAGTTCAGCAAACAATTTGGCACTAAACAGCACAAAGACAAAGGAATCACTGACTTCAGGAAGGATGGAGGCGACACTGGCCTGCCTAGATGGATGGATGGATGTTTTTATTGACATTGTAAGTACAATGAGATTTAGTTTGGAACGCGCCAGCAGCTACACAGTATATTTACAATTATATAGATTGTGAGGCATAAAATAAGGTGTGAGTAATATAACATAACGACATAATATAAGTAATCATTAATTAATCATTACAGATGGTATGAGGTGTGAACCGCTAGGCTGCTATGGCATGTTTGGTATCAAACCGATGGAAAATCACTCCAGTTTCCAAATCTGGTCAGTGGTTACCACGAAAGTGAATATATCAAAAGTTACACCAGCCTAACGAAAATCATCAATACAAGGGAAATCACTCTGGTCATAAATCTCAAAAGGACTGATACAGACCCCCTTCCGAAAGCCCGCCAAATGGATGGTCAGCCATTGGTCCAGGAGTCGAATTCCTGGTCACTCCTATTCACGAACTTTACACTATAAAACCTGGCACCTCAGAACAAAGCCAGGAGAGGAGAAACAGAAGGGAGGAGAAAACAAAAGACCATCAGCACGAAGAGAGGCAGAGAACATCAGCCCAAGAGAAGAGAAGCCCACAAGAAGCCCTCCTGAAGCCTATCAGTGAAGACCCAGCTGGACAGAGAACTGCAACCAAGCCCAAGCTTCACCAGGAGAGGGAATCAGAGGGGCTCCACTCCAACAACCGCTGCAAACACCGCGCCTCCCTGAGTGCCATCACCCATCAGCTCATCAGCCTCCGCAACCAACTGCCAAGACCCCCCCCCCCCCCACTCTGCAACCAAGTAAACAAACTTCCTTTCATTTATAACAACCTAAACTCCTATTCACCTGCTATATTACTTTAGGACAGTATTTCCACAAATTGCTTGCTTTGCAGAACAGTATTTTCCCTTTTAAGGTTACTCATTTTAAATCTGGTCATTGCATTTTCATGATTACATTGTTTGTGTCCACTCCGTTATTTCGTGTTTATTGTTTGTTAGGTGTAATGTCTGTCTTATGTTAGTTATAGGAATAAATGCATGTCTTTTACACAACTTCAGCCTCCGTTCATTGAGTGCTCACAAGAATCCCTGCCTGTGCGATCTACGCTCTGAAACCTCAAATTCGCCTGAAATATCGCGAGACTCTCTCTCATTGGCCGTGAGGGGAGCTTCGCTACCGATCGTTTACATTACCTGGTGACGCAGCTCGTTGGACAAGCCTTCTATTCTAACCCAGGTTATTACGTGATACTGGTTATTAATGAGTTCCATTTAAGTCACACATTAACAGACTCACGGTGTTTCGCAATTGAGTTTGAGCCGACCATTCAGCATAAAAATTGGTTAATAATCACAAGGCACAAGGTTTAAACTTATTCTGAGCACACAATTTAAACTTTTTATGACCGAACGTGCAGTGAAGAAGCGCTACTGTCAACTGGTTGCAAAAGTCGCACTCATGGCAATCTGAAGGCATTTAAGCGGGATCATATGGGCTTATTATAGTTATTTTTATTTCTATTATTAGTAGTTATATTATTTTGTTTTATTTTCGGTGATTTCATTGTAGTTCTTTCGTATTAAACTGCAGTAAACTTTAACCCTATGTCTGACGAGATTCTCAGATGTAGCGCTTTGTTTCCAGGTTCAATTCGGACGAGTGTCTCCGTTTCTATATATCCTGGGAGAGATCTCTCTATTAGCGAACGGGAATACTTGTTATGAGGTTCTAACCTAAATTATGTTGCGCTTGGACATAAGACCGATAGCTTAGTTACCTATCAGGATCATACTCGTATGTGTGTGCCTGCTTTAGACAAAGCAAGTTTAACACAACTTTGCGCTGTGAGCCAAGTGTGTGTCATTTAGAAATTGGGAGTCTCCTGTGCTTGAGACCCGCCGTGGTTAAGCACCATTTGCGACGAGATATAGTGCACTCACAATTTAAATCTGTCGCCGTAACGCGTGCGCCGTCTCGCTTCAGTAATTGTTTTAAGGGGTTTTATACTGTGCAAGGCACAGAAGAAGGCCACAAGCAGCATGCGCATGCATTAAATGTGTGTGTCACTCATCTAGCGTCGGCAACCGCCTAGCTATATCTTTGGTTACCTCTAGTGGTCAGGCATAGAACTACCACTCCATTTCGAAATTGCGCCTCTAGTGGCCAGGCATAGAACTACCACTCAATTTCGATATTGCGCCTCTAGTGGCCAGGCATAGAACTACCACTCTATTTTGATATTGCGCCCCCGGTGGTCAGGCATAGAACTACCACTCCATTTCGATATTGCGCCCCCGGTGGTCAGGCATAGAACTACCACTCCAGTTCGAAATTGCGCCTCTAGTGGTCAGGCATAGAACTACCACTCCATTTCGAAATCGCGCTTCTAGTGGTCAGGCATAGAACTACCACTCCATTTCGATATTGCGCCCCCGGTGGTCAGGCATAGAACTACCACTCCATTTCGAAATTGGGCTTCTAGTGGTCAGGCATAGAACTACCACTCAATTTTGAAATTGCGCTTCTAGTGGCAAGCCATAGAAGTACTACTCCATTTCGAAATCGCGCCTCTAGTGGTCAGGCATAGAACTACCACTCCATTTCGATATTGCGCCCCCGGTGGTCAGGCATAGAACTACCACTCCATTTCGAAATTGCGCTTCTAGTGGTCAGGCATAGAACTACCACTCAATTTTGAAATTGCGCTTCTAGTGACAAGCCATAGAACTACTACTCCATTTCGAAATTGCGCCTCTAGTGGTCAGGCATAGAACTACTATTCCATTTCGAAATCGTGCCTCTAGTGGTCAGGCATAGAACTACCACTCCATTTCGAAATTGCGCCTCTAGTGGCCCGGCATAGAACTACCACTCAATTTCGATATTGCGCCTCCAGTGGTCAGGCATAGAACTACAACTCCATTTCGATATTGCGCCCCCGGTGGTCAGGCATAGAACTACCACTCCATTTCGAAATTGCGCTTCTAGTGGTCAGGCATAGAACTACCACTCAATTTTGAAATTGCGCTTCTAGTGACAAGCCATAGAACTACTACTCCATTTCGAAATTGCGCCTCTAGTGGTCAGGCATAGAACTACTATTCCATTTCGAAATCGTGCCTCTAGTGGTCAGGCATAGAACTACCACTCCATTTCGAAATTGCGCCTCTAGTGGCCCGGCATAGAACTACCACTCAATTTCGATATTGCGCCTCTAGTGGCCAGGCATAGAACTACCACTCCATTTTGATATTGCGCCCCCGGTGGTCAGGCATAGAACTACCACTCCATTTCGATATTGCGCCCCCGGTGGTCAGGCATAGAACTACCACTCCAGTTCGAAATTGCGCCTCTAGTGGTCAGGCATAGAACTACCACTCCATTTCGAAATCGCGCCTCTAGTGGTCAGGCATAGAACTACCACTCCATTTCGATATTGCGCCCCCGGTGGTCAGGCATAGAACTACCACTCCATTTCGAAATTGGGCTTCTAGTGGTCAGGCATAGAACTACCACTCAATTTTGAAATTGCGCTTCTAGTGGCAAGCCATAGAAGTACTACTCCATTTCGAAATCGCGCCTCTAGTGGTCAGGCATAGAACTACCACTCCATTTCGATATTGCGCCCCCGGTGGTCAGGCATAGAACTACCACTCCATTTCGAAATTGCGCTTCTAGTGGTCAGGCATAGAACTACCACTCAATTTTGAAATTGCGCTTCTAGTGACAAGCCATAGAACTACTACTCCATTTCGAAATCGCGCCTCTAGTGGTCAGGCATAGAACTACTATTCCATTTCGAAATCGTGCCTCTAGTGGTCAGGCATAGAACTACCACTCCATTTCGAAATTGCGCCCCCGGTGGTCAGGCATAGAACTACCACTCCATTTCGATATTGCGCCCCCGGTGGTCAGGCATAGAAGTACCACTCCATTTCGATATTGCGCCCCCGGTGGTCAGGCATAGAACTACCACTCCATTTCAAAATCGCGCCTCCAGTGGTCAGGCATAGAACTACAACTCCATTTCGATATTGCGCCCCCGGTGGTCAGGCATAGAACTACCACTCCATTTCGAAATTGCGCTTCTAGTGGTCAGGCATAGAACTACCACTCAATTTTGAAATTGCGCTTCTAGTGGCAAGCCATAGCAGTGCCACTCCATTGAAATTGCACCTCTAGTGGTCCGCCATAGTAGGTTAACAACATCTGAGTTGGGTCTCTGGTGGTCAACTGCGGTGATACAACACGCATAATTGGACACACAGGTTCTTGCCTGAAAGCAGGAATCAACTTCACGGACTAAATCAGTTTGATCACAATACATTAACATCCAATTAGGTTATTGTTGCATAACTAATTGATGTTTACAATTGAATAAGAAACACAATTCATTTGGTTTGATTCCCGTTTAACCTTTTTGATTTATTTTAGGTTTTATTTCACCTTATGCTTTCATTCATTCCCTCTCCCCCAACAAGGGGACTTGCATAGAAGTTCAACCACTATTAACAACAGTAAACCAGTTACGTACACAATCCCATCAGGAAGTCGTTTGGATGTGATCAGTTGAGCCCTTCGGGTGCTGGGTGCTTACCATTCGCTCTCTGTTGGTTGAGCTTGTCTGTGGCTCTGCTGTCACTGCTTGTGATCGTACAGTTTGTCAGAACCGAAGGGGAGTTCTCAGCAATTGGATGCCCAAAAGCGTGTCAGCCCGGCTACACCCACTGACTCATTACGGGCAAGGCTGACAGGTACCTCAGGCGGTCATTACAACTTTTGAGCAGGACTTCGTTTAGGGTGAGTTCTGAGAACGGCCCTAGCTTGGACTCTCACTAGGGTGGGTGATACCTGAAGGCAATTTTGCCAGCCGATAAGCTGAGCTCCACCTGGGTTGTCTCAGTTGTGCATACAGAATACGCCCTTCCAAGTTAACATTGCTGGGGATCGGGGGAGTGGAAGCCGGACTCAGGCTTGCTTGGCTGGGAGAATGATTCCTGGTCTTAGAGGAATGTTTAATGAGGAGAGGTTAGCTGAGCTGAATCTGTTTAGCCTCGAGCAAAGGAGACTAAGGGGGGACATAATCCAGGTGTTAAATCTGGTCATTGCATTACATTTTTTTTGTATCCACTCCTTTATTTCGTGTTTATTGTTTGTTAGGTGTAATGTCTGTCTTATGTTAGTTATATCCATCCATCCATTTTCCAAACTGCTTATCCTACTGGGTCGCGGGTGGTCCGGAACCTATCCCGGAATGTGGAATGGGCACGAGGCAGGGAACAATCCAGGATGGGGGGCAGCCCATCACAGGGCACACTCACACACAAATCGTGATTATATTATTGCACTATACTGTATAAATAAAAAGTAAACTTAATACCAGTTGTGGTAATAAAGTGCACAGAGAGTAAGAGAGAGTAGGGTTTCACATAAACGTATGTTCATTAGCATTTAGTATTCTGATGGCTTTGGGGTTAGAAGCTCTTATTAAATCTGGTTGTTCTGCAATGCATACTGCGGTAACGTTTACCAGAGGGCAGAAGTTCAAACATCTCATGTGCTAGGTGCGTGGGATCTTTTTTAAATATAATTATGCATATGTAGAACTAGGGATATGATCCTGTTAAGTATGATAGTTCTGTCTCATTATTGCAGGATCGACATCCATAGTAACTGTGGTGATCTATCCATTTGTGTGCATGTCTGTGTGTGTGTGTGCGAGCGGGTATACCTATCCTACCCCATAGCGTGATAAATACCTGTTTTTTTTTTCCCTTATGGGGACCACGAAACTGAAAACCAGGAAAACTCTATTTTATAAAAATCTGTGACTGCTGTGGAAAAACTAAAAATGCAAAACCTCTTTTATTTTGCTTGGTTACTTATGGTTATGGTTAGGGCAGGGTGGGGGTTAAGATTGTCATAGTTAGCGTTAGCATTTATCCAATAGAAGTCAATGAGCGGGCCCCATAAGGATAGGTATACCCTATGTGTGTGCATGTGTGTGTTTGTCCCATATTGCCTGGGCTTCAGGATACCTCATAACCCGGAACTTCATCAGAAGTAGTTAGAAAATGGATGAATGGATGGATGGATGGATGGATGGATGGATGGATGGATGGATGGACAGATCAATAAAAGTACAGAACATCCATTTTACAAAGAACCATCAACACTAAATGTATGCACTGGTCATGCTCCTGGAAATTAAACTTTTCTGAAAAGCAGCATGTTCATAAATTAGCTGCTGTTATACCTTGGGGGAACAAATGCAGATGAAATTGTAAAACAAACTGCAGTGGCAAAACAGTTCTGGCTGCCTGTGCTGCCCTGCCTGCCCGCCCTCCTGCCCATTACGTCCTGCCTGTGCCACCCTCCTGCCTGCCCTCCTGCCTGTTTACGTCTTTCCTGTGTGCCCTGCTGCCAGTTATTCTGTATTTACATCCGGACTTAACTAATTGAACCATATAAACCATATAAATCAGGACTTTGTTAACCTGACTTCTGCCCTGTGGAGGATGGGCTCCCCCTTTCACTCTGGTTCCTCCAAAGGTTTCTTACTATGACTGAGTTTATCCTTGCCAATGTCGCTTTCTAATTTTTCAGGCTAGATCTTGCTCACTGGGACAATTGGGCAGGGACAAAGTAAAGTGCTTTGAGACAATGTAAGGCTATGAAAATGTACTATACAAAATAAAGTGAATTGACTTGAGTAATGTGGCACAAAGCAACCCTTCTTTGCCACAGGAAATGTCTGGTGCAATTTCTTTTTTAATTGTACATGTCAATTGCATAATACCCTAAACTAATTCATTATTATTTCTATTATTATCATCATCATCAGTATTTCATTAGTATTCCATGGTATTTAGATTTTTCAGGAATCAGTGTGTGTACTGTATACTTTTTAATTTATTTGCACTATGTGTAGTGTCTCTGCAGCTGTATATACTTGCTGCATTATGCACAAGAACTTCCCTCAGGCATCAGTATAGTTAATCAAATGTAATATTTCTTGCTTGTTTATTAAGTTGTTTTAGGTATTTTGTGTGTTCCACTTAATTTAGTGTAATTAGTCCTAGTTGACTCAGGTTTAGTTAGATTTTTCCTTCTGTTGTTCCTCTGCATCATGCTACTGTCATAAAATTTCAATGTCTTACCTAACTTAAGAGTTTTGTGCATTGTGTTTTGGAGAGAAAGAAATCATTACTTTTTTTCTTTAGATTCATCCACTGATTCTATCACCTATGACACATTCCCCCTGAATATTTGTTTGTTTATTTATGTATTTGCTTGGGGGATGGAATTAACAAACAGAAATAACTGAATGAATCAGGGTAGTGAAAAACATTTATAAACTTATCATTTTGGTATTGGTACGATCCTGTTCTGGTTAGTTAGCCGAGGGAGTAAATCATCCGGAGTTTCATCTCTCAATCTCCTCCTACACCCACTCAGCATCACAGTATGGACTCCCCAATGCAACTGATCTGCACGTATTTGTACTCTGGGAGGAAATTGAAGCCCCCATAGGAAAAACTCAAAGCCTACAGACATATGCACAAAACCAGGGGACATGCTCAGTTCTGCAGGCCTGGAAGTGTGAGAGAAGGCTATTTATTGAGTTTCCCCTCTGCCCCTGGTAAAGATGAAACATGCACAAGTCATTAAACACACATATACTTACATGAAAGTCTGACTGATACTGGAGCTTCCAGTGCCCGTAAACCAGGTACTGGGGTACTCCATTTCCTTCTTGATAATTAGCGCCATTGAAAAAAAAACGGTGCCTTTCCTAATATTAACTGACTCTCAGACAAATGTACTGCTTGAAGACCCTGCCACTATTCGCATTTTCCAGCAGGAGTCACAAATCTTCATTGCATTCAGTTTATTCTCAGATGAGCTCATGCATGTTTCTATGTGCATCTTTACACTTAAACAAATACAGCTAACCTCTGTTGTTATATTCCATATATATTTGTCGTGACTGGCCTTTTTTCTCAAATGATGGATTTCTGAAACTAAAACTGACAGTATTCTAAAATATTTATATTGCCACATCATCGACACATGTTCTAATATGACATAGCATTCCCCTGGACCATAGTGCGACTTAGAGACAAGATATAACATGCCCTTCACGGTAAAACACTAGATAGGTGCAACACTTAATGTCAACGTTGTCAATGTCAATGTTGACTTAATGTCAACGTTAAATTCATGGATTCGCAAATTAAGTAACACGGTTACAGTACAAAAACGAGCAGAGCTGTGTATGGCATGACTATCTCGCGGCGGCGACAAAATATGCTTATCCTTCTAATTATTCAGAAGAAAATATATTTGCAAGCACAGCCGTTCACGGCTTCCGTACAAAAAGCTGTCACTACGCTACAGGAAGAATACACGACCAATATAGGATTTACACAAGTCTGCTTCTTTTGTTTTATTTAGTAACAACTTTCACAAAAATTGACAGCAATACTGCTAAAAGTGTAGATCTGTTGCCAAATTAAATAAACAAAGAAATTAATCATAAAAATATTCAAAGTATATACAGCCAGGGGCGCCGCTAGCAATTTTGGGCCCTATGACAAAATATGAGGTTGGGCCCCCCTACCACACCCATTCAGATCTCTGGGGGCCCCTAAAGGGCGTGGGCCCTTAGAATTGTCCCAACTTTCCCCCCCTTAGCGGCGCCCCTGTATACAGCTAACCATTTCCAATCGAAAAGTACATACAAGTCTCCAATATAAGTTATACAATGGAGCGCAGATAAAACTTTTAAATAGTAATTAACCAAACTATATAAAGAATACAAGTTTGAATACAGGTAATTTGTATAAATTTTACTGTGTTCAGACTGAAAAATCAGCACCAGCCTTACACACATTGCAGTTCTGCTTTTTTCTTCTTTTAGCATAATTACCCGTTTCACGTTCACGAGGCAGAAGATCCCTGCAAATGTGAAAATTCACAAGTAACAGGCACCATTAACCTCAAGCCATAACAGTCTGCTAGCCTGAACAATAGCAAACTCTATGTATTACCAATTATTACGCAGGTTGTCACTTTATCAAATCATGACTGTTACTAAGAAGTGGGAGTGAAACGCGTGTCACGAGATCTCGCGATATTACAACATGACGAGATTTCTCGTTGGAGCGAAAAGCCGTTTCACGAATGCGCTGCAAATGAGCTGCTGTAAATATGTCGGCATCTGACTAAATTACTATAGTAGATACCCCAGACACTTTTGAATCTTTTGTGTGTCAGCATTTCGGGTGCCCGGCGGAAAATATAAATGGCGAAAGGGAGACAGACAAAACACGAACCATCTGTAAGGACTGTAGAAAGCTAATGCCGCACACAGCGGCTAATGCTACTACTAACTACTATGCAAAGCCATTTGCAGCACCATCATAGCTCTTTATTTAAATTCACTGCACCGGTGAAGAAAACATTTTTAAAAAAATGTTATGTTTATTATTGGGTGCTTTCCACTTCATGCACCCACATACAGCGCTAGCTTAAAGCAATGCATTCTGGTCCTGACGCAATGCATCATGGTTATATTTTTTATCGCCCGTTGCATTACGTCACCATGTCACATGGTACCAAAACTCCGCGAGAGCAAGACACATCAGGCAGCACCTCTTAGCAGGCTGCACAGGCTGGATCCGCCTCCATTACGACACAACTTTGCCCTTATTGGCTTAAGATTTTAGTTACATACATGACGTTTGTATATCTGCTATTTCTCCCGAGAAGCAGGTAAAGCGGTAACTGCTTTTCAATTAATTTACTTGGTAAAATTAAATTTAAATAAATGATATGAATATTGTAATAGTAGTCGTGAGCTTTGTTTGTTGTTAGTTACTGTAATGTTGCGCTGCTTTATTTGTTTAATCGTCTTGTCTGTGAAGACATTCAAGTTAATCAAATAAGAACTGCACTGTACACTGTACATGACCATAAAAACTTTGAATCCTTGAAATAAATGTTTTTGATCTTTTCCTTGGCAGTTATCTTTTTACACAGGGCCTCTATGTACACAATAGTTATTTTTTTCACGACTAACAGTATGGATCAGGAGTTGGTTATTGTAAAAGAAGTAATGTGCATGCAGGTGATATTTGTATAGATTTATATTTACCCCTAGGTGATAAGTTTGACAGTCATTTCTTTTACCGTTTGGCCTCTCGGTTGAACATAATAGTGGCGCGAGCAGCTCCACTTGGTTTTTTAAAAATACTCAGCCATGAACTTTTGGTGAACTCAGGTGAATCCCTTCCTTCAGTAGTAAACCTTGGTAGTTTCAGCCGTTTACACATTGTCTCACTAAAAGGTTGATAATATATTTGTCCTTTTACATAGTGATAAAATATACGCGATAAAAATGTGAATATTCATAGATTCAGGACTAACAAAGTAGCTAACAGAAACTCAGACTAACAAAAGGTGCAAATACATACTCAGTTGGTTCCATTGTGTTGATTACATTATAATGTTTACATTGTAATGATTATATCATGGATATTTGGCATACTTTTTATAAAATCGTAATTCTTATATTCTGCGTTATATAGTGCTAAATAATATTCCATAGATGGATGGACTTTATTAATCCCCGTGGGGAAATTGTGTTTTTTATGTCTCCCTCAACTTACTCTTTGTGGAGTAAGTTGTCCGCGAAGTGCAGCTACCTGTTGGGGCGCCCAGGGAGCTGGGGGTTAAGGGCCTTGCTCAAGGACCCACAGACGTGCTGAGGCTGGGTTAGTTTCAACTGGTGACCTCATTACAGGCACAAGGACTGACCCCTGCCCCCCAACTGTGTATGAGTAGCATTTATGCTGTTTCTTGAGTGTGAGCTAGTACATAAACCAGCTAGTGCTCACCATTGCAAAAATACTCTAGCTTTCTGTCATACACATTTTTTTATTTTCTTACATTGTCCGTTTTTGTTCATAGTCTGTAATATTCTGAATAACGACAATGTAGAGGAAAAACAGATTAAATTCTCCTTGTTTGTAATTTCCCCATGTAATCCACTGCCTTGTGGTAAGAGGTGCAAAAGTCAGACGCGTTGAATGATGAGGATACGATATTGAGTTTAGTTCTTGAGAGGATTTATTCATATGATATTTTAACACACAGTACTTTGAACTGGTTTGTTTGGCGCAAAAGGGCCGATATGCAGACACCATCACACATGGCAAATACGGTCAATGACTGTTTCACTTTGCACCTTCAGCCCTGAGCCGCGTAATCTCAGCACCTTTAATAACAACCATTGCTGCCTCCTACAGGTGGGAATACACTTAGACAATAGTAAATATCACTAAGGCAGGCAAGTACCTCTCGTTTCAAGTGTTGCAATACTATATAACATTATATTATAAACAATAAATACGAATAAATAAAAACATTAAACAAATAAACATAATCAATAATATTCATGAATAATTATGCTTAATATACAAATAAAAGAATAGCTCCTGCAGATGATTTCAGATAACTACTGGAACAATGAGTTCTGGAGGGGAGCAAGCTCTGTTACATGCTATAGAAATGTTGATCTGATTCCTTTCATTATCAGATTGTTACCACTGTTAAAAACCACAGATATTGTATTCTGATTGTATGCATTTCCTTATTAGGGCATGTCAGTTACTTCTGTTAAAAAATCCGTTTATTCTGACGTCGTAAATTTCCTGATCAGAGTTTACCCTCTTTAAAGTGATGGAGGTCCACTTGTGCGAAAGATACATCGATATGCATATGAGATTTCGTTTGTGCCAAAAATATGTAAATAGCACACAGTCCATGTCGACTGAGCATGTGACAAAGAATTTTTCTGTGACAATTCTATTTTGTCAATGAGTTTGTCTGTGGAGCCCCTGAAGGGACCTAATGGTGTCCGCTAATTAGATACCCAGAAATAAACTGTGTGGCTCCTGCCCAAGCATTGCTGCCCAAACAGCAGCTTCCTCCTTATGCCACCGAGGGAGGAGTAGCCAGTGGTTCCCCTGCCCCTTCCCCTCTCCCCCCTGCAGACGAGGATCATAACCATTCAGCACCCGACTCTACCTCCTTCTCGGTGAAGAAGTGCCGTGGCGAAACACTCAGGCAGCAGGACGAGGTAGCAGAAATTCTTGCCCCTATGTTGGTATGTCCAAATCCTCAAGGGGGAGATAAGGTTTGCTCATCTGACACTGTAGATGAAGGAGTTGAACATAAGAACATAAGAACTATACAAACGAGACGAGGCCATTCGGCCCATCAAGCTCGCTTGGGGAGAACTAAACTAATAGCTCAGAGTCGTTAAAATCTTATCTAGCTCTGATTTAAAGGAACCCAAGGATTCAGCTTGCACTACATTATCAGGAAGACTATTCCATACTCTACACGCTGCGTAAAGAAGTGCTTCCTTAAATCCAGCTTGAAATGTTCTCCCGCTAATTTCCACCTATGGCCACGAGTTCGTGTATTTAAACTAATGCTGAAGTAACTATTTGGTTGAACAGCATCCAAACCTGTTAGAATCTTATATACCTGGATCATGTCCCCCCTCAATCTCCTTTGCTTGAGACTGAACAGATTTAGCTCAAGTAACCGTTCCTCGTATGACATTCCTCTAAGACCAGGAATCATTTTTGTGGCCCTACGCTGCACCTTTTCTAAGGCCACAATGTCCTTTTTAAGATATGGTGACCAAACCTGCACACAATATTCTAGGTGAGGTCTCACCAAGGAATTGTATAATCTTAGCATTACCTCCCTTGACTTAAACTCCACACACCTGGAGATATACCCCAACATCCTATTGGCCTTTTTTATTGCTTCCCCACACTGGCGAGAATGGGACATGGAAGCATCAACATACACACCAAGGTCTTTCTCATGATCAGCTACCTTTATTTCAGTGACACCCATGAAATACCTGTACTTTATATTTCTGCTCCCTAGATGGAGTACCTTATATTTATCGACGTTAAATTTCATCTGCCAGGTATCGGCCCAGTCACTAATTAAATCAAGATCCCGCTGTAGCTGCTGAGCCACTAATTCAGTATCTGCTACACCACCCACCTTGGTGTCATCTGCAAATTTCACCAGTTTACTGTATATATTGGTATCCATATCATTTATGTACAAACCGGATTCCAAAAAAGTTGGGACACTATACAAATCGTGAATAAAAACTGAATGCAATGATGTGGAGATGCCAACTTCTAATATGTTATTCAGAATAGAACATAAATCACGGAACAAAAGTTCAAACTGAGAAAATGTATCATTTTAAGGGAAAAATATGTTGATTCAAAATTTCATGGTGTCAACAAATCCCAAAAAAGTTGGGACAAGGCCATTTTCACCACTGTGTGGCATCTCCCCTTCTTCTTACAACACTCAACAGACGTCTGGGGACCGAGGAGACCAGTTTCTCAAGTTTAGAAATAGGAATGCTCTCCCATTCTTGTCTAATACAGGCCTCTAACTGTTCAATCGTCTTGGGCCTTCTTTGTCGCACCTTCCTCTTTATGATGCGCCAAATGTTCTCTATAGATGAAAGATTTGGACTGCAGACTGGCCATTTCAGTACCCGGATCCTTCTCCTACGCAGCCATGATGTTGTGATTGATACAGAATGTGGTCTGGCATTATCTTGTTGAAAAATGCAGGGTCTTCCCTGAAACAGATGATGTCTGGATGGGAGCATATGTTGTTCTAGAACCTGAATATATTTTTCTGCATTGATGGTGCCTTTCCAGACATGCAAGCTGCCCATGCCACACGCACTCATGCAACCCCATACCATCAGAGATGCAGGCTTCTGAACTGAGCGTTGATAACAACTTGGGTTGTCCTTGTCCTCTTTGGTCCGGATGACATGGCGTGCCAGATTTCCAAAAACTTCGAATCGTGACTCGTCTGACCACAGAACAGTCTTCTATTTTGCCACACTCCATTTTAAATGATCCCTGGCCCAGTGAAAACGCCTGAGCTTGTGGATCTTGCTTAGAAATGGCTTCTTCTTTGCACTGTAGAGTTTCAGCTGGCAACGGCGGATGGCACGGTGGATTGTGTTCACTGACAATGGTTTCTGGAAGTATTCCTGAGCCCATTCTGTGATTTCCTTTACAGTAGCATTCCTGTTTATGGAGCAGTGTCGTTTAAGGGCCCGGAGATCACGGGCATCCAGTATGGTTTTACGCCCTTGATCCTTACGCCCAGAGATTGTTCCAGATTCTCTGACTCTTCGGATGATGTTGTGCACAGTTGATGATGATAACTGCAAAGTCTTTGCAATTTTTCGCTGGGTAACACCTTTCTGATATTGCTCCACTATCTTTCTGCGCAACATTGTGGGAATTGGTGATCCTCTACCCATCTTGGCTTCTGAGAGACACTGCCACTCTGAGAAGCTCTTTTTATACCCAATCATGTTGCCAATTGACCTATTTAGTGTTAATTGGTCTTCCAGCTCCTCGTTATGCTCAAATTTACTTTTTCCAGCCTCTTATTGCTACTTGTCCCAACTTTTTTGGGATTTGTTGACACCGTGAAATTTTGAATCAACATATTTTTCCTTTGAAATGATACATTTACTCGGATTAAACTTTTGATCTGTCATCTACGTTCTATTACAAATAAAATATTGACATTTGCCATCTCCACATCATTGCATTCAGTTTTTATTCACAATTTGTTTAGTGTCCCAACTTTTTTGGAATCTGGTTTGTAAATTAGGAACAATAGTGGTCCTAAAATCGAACCCTGCGGTACCCCACTATGAACGCAAGCCCACTGTGAGTTGAAGGACATTGCCAGTGACCTGCTGGACCCCAGGCAGAACAGGCCTCACCATGCGACAGCCCTTCAGAGACTGGTCCTCCTGCGCATGGACTGGGGCATGATGCATCAGTTTAAACAGGAGCCTGGTAAATCCTGCGAGTGCTACACCAAGCGACTGATGGCAGCATTCTCCAACTACAGTGGGATGGACTCCACAACGGACCGAGAGTGTATGTGATGTAAAATACACTAAGATAGGTAAAAACTCTTTTGTGGACTAAGTAAAACAAACATTTTATGTTCTAGTTTTCTTAAAACTACTGAAACAAATAATTGGCTACACTGCAGTTCCGCTGTTTTGTTTGGCACCCCTGCATGTCGTGCATTGTGTGGAAAAAACCTGAAGGCTGAGGAATGTTACGTAACACAGCTAGAATGTAAAAACTCTCTCTGGTGTAATTCACTGCATAAAACCAATGGTGTTAAGTGTGATGTCTTCTTCATAACACTCCCTGATGTTTGTGTCCGTGACCATGAGATAGGGTGGGCTGCTTTTCTTCCTTCCTTTGACTAGTATTCCTCCTAAATTGTTCATCTGTATTTGCTGCATTGGTACTTGATGTGCGTGTGCCTTGTGTCACGATCGCCATTTAACGGGAGCGGCGGACGGGCAGGAAACAGGCAAGGCAGGCAGGATACGGGGATTTATTAGGAACACGGGGTGCAGGAAACATCTCACGCAGACGGACTTCAATGACGGACACTGAACTCTAGTAAGACATGAACTCAAATAGACAGGACTGATTGAAAATAATCGGACACAGCTGGGTACGATCAGGGAAGCACACGTGGATAATCAGGGGGCGTGGCACACACGGTGGTCAGACTGTCCGGGACCTCCTCGGGGACTAGGGCAGGAAAGTCTGGAACTGGGTCAGGGACAGGAGTGGGGCCAGGAACAAGAGCCCCAGGGGGCACAGTCATTTGAGGCGGAGGGAGCGCCTCGGGCGTGGGCTCTGGGGCCGCAGGGGGCAGCGGAGGCGGCTGCTCAGGAGCTACGGGCAAAGCAGGCGGCGGCTGCTCGGGCTCTGGGGCCGCAGGGGGCAGCGGAGGCGGCTGCTCGGGCTGCGCAGGAGCTATGGGCGACGAAGGCAACTGCTCAGACGCTGTAGCAGGAACCCAGGACTTTATGCTCAGCCCACTGCTGTTAACTCCGATGACTCACAACTGAGCAGCAATGCACATTTCGAATTCCATCATCAACATCAGGCAGATGACAAGACTGTTGTGGGTCTCATCAATAAAAACGGTGACTCAGCATACAAAGAGGAAGTGTGATGACTATCGGACTGCTGCAGAGCCAACAACCTGTCTCTGAATGTTGACCAAAGAGATGGTTGTTGACGTTAGAAGAACACAAAACACAGAGTGACCACTCTCTGCTGCACATCGATGGCTCATCTGTGGAGATCGTAGAGAGTACCAGATTCCTTGTTGTCCATCTGGCGGAGAATCTCACCAGGTCCTTCAACATCAGCTCCATAGTAAGGAAAGCACAGCAGCACCTCTACTCTCCACGGAAGCTCAGAAAAGCCCATCTCCCATTCTCACACTCTATTGGGGAACTGTTGAAAGCACCCTGAGCAGCTGCATCACGGTCTGCTTTGAGAACTGTGTCGCCTCAGATCACAAGTCCCTACAACAGATAGTGATGACAGGTGAGAAAATCATTGGGAGTATCGTGTTAGAGAAATATGTACTTTTTTTATCATCATTTTGCTAGACGCTTAGAAACAACACCCTGCCGCAGCTTGATCTTAATTGAGCAATAACACGTCTCAAGAACTGTCGCTTGAATATTTCCACCCCATATATGGTAACAAACAATGTTCAATGTCAGTTGCATATCCTGTTTGTGTACCTCAATAAAAGACACTGCGAGGGGAGTTACTCTTTCGAAGTTGGCTGAGTTCGACTGAGAGGCTGACACCTCGAGGTCAGGACCGGGCTTCCCTTTGTAAGGAAAAGTGGTAAAAATGTCCCAAGGTTCTTGGTTGATCATTTGAATGCAGACAATGTTAGGAATTTATGATCATGGGGGAAGCCAGGGAGAGAATGGGGGTTCCAGTTGGCACCACTATGGTGATAAGGATAAGATAAGGTGATAAGAATTGAATTACAATGATCATAAAAGTCTCCACCCTGTCCTGTCCCGTCCCTGTCTCAGGATCCTCACACTCCAGGGGGTCACTCTTTATATGTAAATTCACTCACAACACCTACACACAACACCTTGGTGGGGAGGGCCTTTTTGGGTATAAAGGGGGGTGAAGAACTGTCTTCAATTTGTATCTGAGCTGCCTTTCAGTACCCGGTGTGTCTCTACACTGTATTACATTGTATTATTTTTGCTGTTCAATAAACCATCATTTTGCTGAAACTGCGGAGACTCTGCAAGTGGATTCCCTACACCTTGCAGCAAGTAAAACGTCATCACAGCTGTCTGTGTTGTTCTGTGTTCAGAGACTGGTTTGTTTCCAGCGCATCTTCAGAAGAAGATAACCCTAACATATCTCTCCCCTCCATCACAGATATTCACACCACACACTGCATCCGCAAAGCCACCACCATTGTGGATGACCCCACCCACCCCTCACATTATCGTTTCACCCTCCTGCCTTCTGGAAATAGGTCCCGGAGCATTCGGGCCTTTACAGCCAGACTCAAACAGCTTTATCCCCCATGCCGTCAGACTACTGAACTCTCAGGGACTAATCTGATACCACACACACATACACTCATTAACACACTTTATTATTTAACTACTATTTTTTATCTTATTGTCGCCATGTTTACAGTTACTTTTATTTATTTTTATTGCTACCTCATTGGACAACCAAACTGCGCCTTCTCAGTACTGGGTTTACTGTGCTGTTTGTGCTCGTTGGTGTCAGTTGTCCTCTCTTTTTGCACTGTCCTGCAATGTTTGCACAGTTTTTGCTCATTATGCACCATACAGTATGTTGCTAGGTTGGTATGTGTTAGTCTTCTGTTAATTTAAGTAGCACCTTGGTCCGAGGGAAACAGTTTCTTTTGTAACTGTACTATACTCAACTGTGTAAAGTTAAAAATAACATTAAAGACCTACTTGACTTTTACTGAACAGGTGCTAAAGTGAAATTACTTGCTTCTGGGAAAGAACTCCAGCTGAAATTCTGTACAACAATTATGGGAGACATATGGGAAGGACGCGGTGTCAGACCTGCCCCAGTGGGACGAATGTGGTTTTCCTAGTAACAGCAGCTTCAGTCCCAATCAGATAAGCCAGATGCGTCTGAAATTAGAGGAACGGGATCAGACTGGTTGCTCAGGGACTAATGTGGTAGAACTAAAACAGAGACAAATTGGACGGTGTTTCAATTGTGGGAAAATGAGACAAAGCAGGCAGAGGAGATGCGGGTGGCAAAGAAGCATGAGATAAGGAATGCAGAGAATGTGGATGAGGGTGAGACTCCTGTGAAAACTGTGTATTGAAAATTAGGGCCATAGTATTGTCATCCATCCTGTCAGGGTATGGAAATACACTGAGGGTAAATGGCCTAATGCAGGAAGTGTCTTAATCCTATAACATCCAGCTGATTCAGGCTGTGGGGGACAGTGTAGTACTGCACTCTTCTGGCTGGGACCTTGAATAAATGAATGAATGTTACATTTATACAGCCCTTTTCTAAGATACACAAAGAGCTTTACAGAAGCACTGGGGAGCCACTTCAACCCAAACGTGAGGCAGCAGGAGAGGGGGCCCAGGCAGAGAGAACAGCCAACAAGACGGGTGCTTCCACAGACAGGACGGGGGCCCCGGCAGACCAACGCTGACGACTCCTGGGACCAAGTCAACAGAGCAGCTGTCGTCATTGTGACTCACCCTCATACATCCATCCATTGTCTAAACCGCTTATGCTACTGGGTCGCGGGGGGTCCAGAGCCTATCCTGGCAGGATCTGTGCACGAGGCAGGGAACAACCCAGGACGGGGGGGCAGCTCATTGCAAGGCACATTCACACACCATTCACACACACATGCACTCCTACGGCCAATTTAGCAAGAGAGAACATGCAAACTCCCCACACATGTGACCCAGGCGGAGACTCGAACCTGAGTCCCAGTGGTGGGAGGTAACAGTGCTAATCACTGCACCACCAAGCAGCCCCACCCTCATACATGATTTCTGATTCTTGATTTTAATCCCCTTTTCTGTTTTTGGCAACATATAAAGTGCTGTGAATGTCACTGTCAGATTGTCATATCATCCTCCAGTTGTCCCTTGTCACCCTGGATGCACATTGAGTGTTTGCTAAATATTTTATCTTGTAGTGTTCCTGATTTTTTCCTGTGTTTTAATTTGCAATTCTCAAATTTCATGACTGGCATCCGTGGGGACGATTAATTAAACCTGTTAACTCTGCACTTCAATTTCAAACTGTTGGTAACATGTGTACATATTTTTGTCTGATCTTTTCACCACCAGGTGGCGATATAGCAACTCCAGAGTTATTGATGGCTAGAACAAAAAAAACACAGTAACACAGAGGTGTAGCTAAAAATTCTGGGCCCCTGACAGAATGTCACCTTGCGCCCTCTGTCGAATTTTACATTCTGTGAAAGAGATTTGTTGAGCCATCTTCCAATGTAATCCAATCCAGCTCTTTATTTGAAAAGCACTTTAAACAACCTTATGGACCAAAGTGCTGCACAAAGGAATAAATAAAAACATTCACACACTTAAAAACGAAGTAAAAGAAATTTAATAAAAACCAAAACATTCAATGTGAGTAAAAGGCCATTAATAAAAATTTAAAAAAATCAATTAATTAATAAAGAAAAGGCTAAGATTAAAATAAGATTTACTATTAAAATTAACATCTCACAATGTGTCAAAGGTGAAGGAGAAGAGATTAGAAGAGATTTAAAAACGGACAGAGGGGATTCCTCTCTAATGTGAAAAGGCAAGTCATTCCACATTTTAGGAGCTGCGACTGCAAAGGCTCGATCCCCTCTAAGCTCACGCTGAGTCTTAGGAACCGTCAGGAACAGCTGATCAGCTGACCTGAGAGAGCGGGTGGGGGTGTAAGGGTGAAGCAGCTCACAGAGGTCAGATGGAGCAAGACCACTGAGGGCTTTAAAAGCAAATAACAGAATTTTAAAATGAATCCTAAAATGTACGGGCAGCCAGTGGAGTGAGGCTAAAATGGGGGAGACATGCTCATATTTCCATGTGCGGCAGCATTTTGAACCTTCTGGAGGTGAACAATAGTGGAGCCTCTAACCCCAACATAGAGGGCGTTACAGTGGTCCAAACTAGTAGTGACAAAAGAGTGGATTACTGTCTCAAAGTGCTGCCTAGAAAGAATTGGCTTTATTTTGGCCAACTGCCTCAATTGTAAAAAGCTTGACTTGACAACTAACCTTATCTGAGTGTCAAACTTAAGGTTGGTGTCGACTTTAACCCCTAGGTGTGTGATGACTGGTTTACAATATTGTTCCAAGGAACCTAAAATTACAGTGGAGGTCAGAGGAGTGGAGTTACCAAAAACCAACACTTCTGTCCATTACCTCCCCACTTCCTTGTTAGTTACAATATTTGTTCTGCATTACTGTACTGCTTTGGAGCCTTTTGATATTAAGGTGAATAACACAGGTGAAAAATTAAGGTGAAAAAAGAGACAGATGCATTGACAGCAGTCGTGGCCACACTTTGGACTGGGAGTGTAAGAGCAAAGGAAACTGAATCCACTATGTTCTGTCCTGTAAATTTTTATTAAACACCACATGACACACATACGAGTCCTGTTTTAACTTTCAGGGCTGATGGTCTGCAGCCTGGCTTGTGTTCTACAGTGCAGCGCAGGTGCAGTCACTGTGCTGAGCCCGGCGTTATATTAATGACGCAGCCTTTCACACTGACCAGTGAGAAATAACCTTGAAAATGACTGTGCTCTTTGTGGTTCTCCTTTTTTCTTACCACCAAGCAAGAGACTAAACATATTTTCTACTTATCAGTTATCAGAAATCAGAAATGTCATGCAGTAATCAGAGGTTAGACAGCAAGAATGACTTTTGTATTTTTATCTTTTGTCAATCTTTTATCCAGCGACTACTAATTCTCATCGGGGTCTGGAGAGGGTGGGACCTGTCCCAGGAAGCACAGAGCACAGGCCTGCATGGGATGCCATTCCACACAAGCAAAAACAATTAAGATGGTCAGATTTGCCTCACTGTGTGATTTTGACTGAAAGATGAACTAAGCACAGTCTTGTGTGTATAAAAATGCGTAGATTCATTTAACTTTAACAATGAGATTCAGCAACATGACCTTATAGTGTTAATGATCGGTATCTTACTGGTATTAACTGAATTATGCAAAATTCTACATTATTCTATATTATTGCACCCAAATTGTTCATACTGACTAAATGTAATTACTGACATCCTGGACATACTGCTTTTTAGGTTTGAATTTAAAATGTTAGTAGACAAATTCATGCTGTCAATAACATCTCACTTGCTCACCCACTTTTAGATAAAAATACCCTTTGTGGTTTTTCTAGTGAAGCAGTGGGCCTGAGCTGAGGACCTGATGGTTGTGTGGTTTTCGCTCACTGAGAAGAGAGACACAAACACCCTGCTCTCAGTCGGTCAGTCTTCCTGTAAAATGCAGAGGTGAGACTGCTAGTGGAAAATTACTGACTGCAGCGTCAACAACACATATAAACAGCAGCACAAACAAAATGTTCCACAAATGCAGGACATCTGTATGCTTACAGCACACATCAGACACGCTGACCCTCAGCACTGAGCTCCTCCAGGCTCTGTGCTCTCCCTCTTCTCTTCAATTTCTACACAAATCACTGCTGCTCCAGTGAAGATCCTGAATTTTGCAGGTGATACTACTGTGTTTGCCATCATAACTGAAGGTGATGAGTCTGCCTACAGACTGGAAGTCGTACAGCTGACCATCCAGTTCTGAACTCACATTATCCCAAATGTCCACATGCTTAGACTCCTCTCATCATCAGGGAGGAGCGTCCCTTGGCACTGTAGAGTAGATGGATGAGAGCAGGCTGATAACAAGGCTGTCATCAATTTTATGTGACACCTCTCACCCCCCCAGCAGACTATGGAGGCCCGTAAGGGCAGCTCCTTCAGTAAGAGACTCAGACACCCGGCGTGTGACAGAACGGTACCGCAGGTCATTGGGCCCCACAGCAGTCAGGCTTTATAATCTGCACTCTGCTCATTGAACTTTTCCCCTGTTCACTGTCTTCTGATACAGTTTCTATCTGCTGCTGATCTGCAATATTGTTCCTCCTTATTCACTGATGTGCAGTGTTGCATTGAGCCAGTGCATTATGCCCTGTGTGGCAGCTTCCTTTGGGAGGCTAATATCTGGCACATGAGCAATAATGTTACATGCAATAGGATTGTGTATAAGTTAAGGATTGTGTATAAGTTAATTTTAATATTCCTATAATATTCCTCTGTATGTAATATATTCTTATTTTTTGTTTCTATTATTACCCTATATTTATATATACATCCATTTATTTTACATTCATAATGATGTTGTTTGTTGTTTTGTGCCCCACTGCTCTTGTAACAAGCCTCAGTCTTGACTCTCCCTTTTAAGGTCTTGGCCTTAAATCACACTCGATATAGGTGGTGTCGTCCCCATCACCCTGACCAGGATACATGCTGTAAGATTAATGGATGGTGTTTATCTGTGTGATGAAAAAGAATGTGAATAAAACAAAAATGTACCATTATAAATGGGAGCCCTAGGATGTGTGGTGGTTAGAGATGTGGACTGATGAGAATTTTGCTTTTCTAAAGTTCTGTTGTGAAAACTGTACATTCCGTTCCATGTACAGTAGTGATATGTAGCAATCATGTGCTCCAGTCAAATGTCCAGCTGCATGAATAATAATGGTGGCTTGTTTGGATAAAATAACTTAGGCTGAATACTTGAAAGCGTGACCTGGGTGAGGTAGAGAGGAAACAGGGTCTTACAAGAAGCAGATATTGTTCTGTCTGTGTGGTTTTTACTCTTTGCAAAGTGAGTCCAGCACAGTGCAGTCAGTGGGTCAGTCTTCCTGAGCTGCATCTAACCAGTGGAAACATCTGCAGCACTGCAGAGAAGCACTCAGCAGACAAACAAACCCAAACAGCTTACAGCTGTATGTCACTTTTGGACAGAGGTGGACAAAGTACACAACTTCACTACTTGAGTTAAGTATAGATACTCCTCGTCAAATAATACTCAAAGTTTTTCAGTTAATTTTTTACTTCAGTTAAAGTACTGGAGTATTTGCATCTAAAAATACTTAAGTATTCAAAAGTACATTATGTTTTAAATGCAAGACATTTTTCAGAACCTAATGACTCCTGAACACCCCACTGAATACACTGACTGGCTTGTACATCTTGTAGAATAAAAAGCTTGTGGAATATGATACAATGACTATAGAAACACAACTGACATAACAAAAGTACAGCCATTGTCATTTTCATCTTATTTAACACCCCCCACCCCACTCACACAAAAGAGCATGGTAGTGTTCTTACAGAGCCGTAGCAGTGTGTGTGTGTGCATGTGTGCATGTGTGTTTGTGTGTGTGTGTGTCTATGTGTGTGTGTGTTTGTGTGTCTGTGTATGTTTGTGTGTGTGTCTATGTGTGTGTATGTTTGTGAGCCAAGTAACAAGACAGGGAGCAAGAAACAAAACTCCTCTTTCTTAATTATCCACATCGTTATTAACGACACAGGTATATATACAGGTACATATACAGGTACATGTATATACTCAAAAATACATCCAGAACACACAATTAAATGAAAAACGTAATTTAAGAACACTTGAAATTTTCATTCAGTTTCTTTCATCTGTTTAATATAATCGATCAGTCCCTGTGCGTTTGCCCCAAACCATTCAGCATGGTACACAAGGGAGACAAGTAAGCATGTGTGACATCAAAGAACTGATTGCAGCAACTCAGCCTTTCCACAACATTAAAGCCGCTTATTCCCCCCCATGCCATGAAGAAATAATCTCTGTGGCTCCCCTCTCCCCCTCCCTCAGCCCCCAGTCTGGCTTGAACATTTGCACTTCCAGTAAAAATGCGCCCCAAACACACTGACACCAAACTCAGCACCGGTACTCCGTAAAATCCCGTGATTCAGTCTCAGAAGCACTGGCTCCCCTGCCCTCCTCTGAACATTATTAAAGCTACACCCTGAACACTCTGTGTGACTGACATGAATGAGAAGCATCTTTATTCATAATCTCTGTAGCGGAGGTCAGAATACAGAGTGTCATTATTCCCGTCTTTCTTCTGTCTCCTGGGTTTTGGCTTCTTAAGGTTCAGGGCAGCGTAATTCAGTGTGTCCTCGTCATGGCACTGTGGAGACAAAGATGGCAGAATTGGATGGATCAAATCGGTTTGCTATTACCTATTTTCACAAATAGCACTTAAAATGCTGATCCCAGGATGGAAATCAGTCTGAGGTTCATTTGTTTTACTGACGATTTGTAATTTGAAATATTTATTACATACTTGCTTGCGTGACCATTCCACTTTTGATATATCACTGTTCTTTTCATCTGTTTAAAATATATAACACATCAATATATTATTTAATTTCGCACGGTATCATACCGTGGTCAGATAACATTCCGAATTTTCAAGCAATCAACATCCTTTTTGTCTCAAAAATGAAAGTAAAAATGACTTCTGTCAATTTAAGTGTGCATGTTTGGATACGTGTCATTTGTTCTCATATATCATATATAATAAAATTGCTATAAAGGAGATCTTGGTAATAAAAGTTATTGATATGCAACTTATTGCAACATGTATATTTCAATAGATTTTGCAAAATATGAAAGATATAATACAAAAATGTAAATCTTACAGTACAAAAAGGTTTATATAAATAAGGTGAGATTTAATAATGGATTTTAAAACTGTATTACCTGCAAGAGTGGTTTTAATATGAAAATGTTATCTATCATAAAACAATTTTATATTTCTATAATTTGTTAAAATCTACATTTTGTCCTTCTGAGTGCATAAAGCCGGGCAGCGTACCTGCACAGTGTGTACAGGTCAGTTTACATCTTATACAAATGAGAGCAACGTTCAGAATAATGCTGCAAGATAAAACTATCAGCAAGCCAGAGTGAAGAGGATCCAGCAGCTTCTGAAAGCCTGTAACAAAGAGATAGATTTCAGCATAATGATATAGAGACACATTTCCCATTTGCTTACATTACATTAGTTAAAGATCAAATCGATAACACATTACAGCAGTTGTTTTGTAAATAGTCCATTTTTAACATGAACTTCTAGTATTTTGCATTTTAACAATTTATATTAATATTTGAAATAATTATTAAATTAGGCTCCGGACCCCCCGCGACCCAATAGGATAAGCGGTTTGGAAAATGGATGGATGGATGGATATTAATATTTGAAATAATTATTAAATTAGGCTCCGGACCCCCCGCGACCCAATAGGATAAGCGGTTTGGAAAATGGATGGATGGATGGATAATTATTAAATTAACATCTGTGTAATTTAATTTAAGCACTTAAATTAGAAAATTCATTACATTAAAAAAAGAAATAAATGTCTTAATAGCAGAATAAGCTAAATAAAACTTTGAAGCAGATATACTCTCCACACTGGGTGCTACCATCTATATCCAGCTGTGTGCCGTTCCCAAACAGCATCTCCCCACACTGGGTGTTACCATCTATATCCAGCTATGTGCCGTTCCCAAACAGCATCTCCCCACACATGGCCACAGCGCAGTAGTAAGTCCCAGCATCGGAGAGGCTGAGGTTCCCCTTGGGGAGGCTGTAGACGCAGCTCCGTGTAGGAGATCCAGCCTCAGGGCTCTTCTCACACTCATCACTGCTGTTTCCATGGCTGTAAATGACTCCAGGAAGGGATTCTCCTGATCCATGTCTGAACCAGTAAACACTGTGTTCTCCTGCACAGCTCCCAGTCTCTATCGTACACTGCAGGCTCACAGAGTCTCCTGGCTGCAATGTGTCAGACACAGGCTGCTGTACCACAGTCCTGCTGTTGGAGTCTTTACCTGAAAAGCAAAATAGTCATGATGACAGCCCTTTGAGAATAACAATGGAAAATACAGATCCTCAAAAATTGTTCTTACAGATTTTTGGGAACTGAATCGATGTTCTTCTAGCCATCCAAGAAATCAGTAACTTCTTGGAGAACAGCTGACATTCTTCTCTCTTTTTATTGTATTACTGCTTATTAGTATATATCAGGTAACACTATACATTAACTGCACCTACATAATACCTAAATAAAAATTATATGATAATAACAAACATTATAATCATATAATGTCTTGTATTAATGTATGAAGGTAGATGAATATAATTAATTTCAATTCAAAGAAATGAAGTGTGTAAAGTGTACTTTATATTTTCATGATTTTCGTGACTTTACATTTGGTTTATGTTGCCCCTTTTCCACAGGAAGGTATTTATTGTTTTTGCATATTTAGCTCTTGATGTGTTTTGGTATTTTTGAGCATTTTGCTGTAGTACCTGCATAATTTAATTCAAGAGCCGAAGAGCTGTTTGCCCATTACTAGTTTGTCTATCTTTTAACATTAAAGAAAAAGTATACATAGTAAAAGGAATTACTTGGTTTCGTAGTTCCTCCTATTTATTTTCTTATGCACACAAAAGTAAGTTTTTCCGTTCAACCATAGCACTACAGCGAAAAGCAAAACGTCATGGCAAATACAATTATGCTTTATTCCAATACACATTGCTAATTTTTCATTATTATTACATTTATTCAGCATAATATCTTCAAAGGTTTCATGATTTAATTTGCAATCTTCTGGCCTGAAATCTTTTCCTGCTACACTGAAGACTCTCTCAGCGTGTGCAGAGAAAGCTGCAGCCAAAGGGTTGGCATCCTCTGATAAACATGGTTGGTTCAGGTATCGGTGACATTATGTGAACCTTTCATGGCAGGAATAGGGACTAGTTTGACTTTTGATGCAGGAAAAGTGTTTGGGACGTTTCTTAGGTTAGAAACTGCCGTCACTGCAGCCAACACTGACTTTTAAGGAGAGACACTCAGCTCTTCCTATGAGCAGATCCACCATGGTGCACAAAATGACAGTATAATTATTATTTTAGGTGACACTTCAAATGTTGCATTATTTCATTCTTTACAAAACGACATTTTTATAACAATGATGTATAACAATGTTAATGTGTTTATGTATAATTCATATTTAAATTAAAGTTCATATTTTAGTTAAAAGCTACACCTACAGTACGTATATGAACTTGAATTTGAATCCAAACCCTTTTTCGTTCTTCTTCTTTAAATTCAAATATAAATTTCAATGCCACAACCTGTTTTCAACCACAATTCAAATGTAATTCAGATTAACAAAATGAACTGAAATTCAAGTTCATATATGTATTCAAAATCCTGAATTTTAGGATACGTATTTGAGAATTTCATTCTCAAATCAGTTCTGAATGGTGCACATCCCTAGTTCATATGTTAAATCATGCATTTTTTTTTTCAGAGTGAATACACACTGACTGCTCAGATAAATAACGTCAAAAATAATTTTCTTTTGTTGCTTAAGATTTTTGCACAGTCCTATACTGTATATAACAACTCAAACATTTTTTTATGTTATTTGTTTTAAAGAGGCTGCAATGTGTAACATTAACATCTGTATAAAGAGAAGGTTAGGCTTTTGGCTGACAGCAAGCAAAATGCAACAAATTGTATAATAATAATAATAATAATAATAATAATAATGAATGATTTTTGTTTGATGTTTAGAAAAACATTTATGGAACAAAGCAGACAATAAGGTATCTTTGCTAATTTTATATTGACAAACAACTAAACTGTCAAAATTATTTTGCAGGGAATAATCTTACTGACATTATAATAAAGCAAATATGAAAATAGTTGGAATCTCATTTACCTGTGATTATGACAAAGGTTCCATTCCCGAAGGTGACCTCATGAAGAAACACAGCAGCACAATAATACACTGCAGAATCTGACGGCTCCACGTTAGAAATAGTGAGGTTAAAACTCCCCTCTGCATTCAGTAAGGAGTAACGTTTTATGCTTTTATATTCCTTGTAAAATTCACCAGGTACGTAGAGAAGTGCTTTCGCCATGGGCTGGGGCTTCCGACCAACAGCTTGCTTAAACAAAGTAACAAAAGTTGTTTCTCCTTGACAGAAGCATGTCAGGGTCACACTGTCTCCAAGCTGAACCCTCATCAGGTGACTGGGCTGAACAACATCTGTAGTCAGTGCAGTGTCTGCAAAAACAGAAAAACAAAAAAAATCATAATCAAATAAGACATATAATAGTAATCTAAATAACTATTAACTATGATGCAGATTAAATGGCCAAATTCCACTGATCACATCATACAGATAAATGAAAATATTAAAATCCCAAAATAATTTATATTATAGGGCCTTACTAATGAAAATGAGAAGACCAAAGAGTCTGAACATTTTTGTGCTTCCACTGTTTAGAATAAACTGCTCTGCTGCTAAGTGAGAGATCATGGTCGTGGTCGGGATGAAAGGGCAGGAAACAGAGAGGAAACAGAGAGACACACATCAGGCTGATCTGATTGGCTGTTCACATGGGAACTTAAGTAACAGTGAAAAAGCATTTTAATGTGCACTTACATGACGTTTATTAATTTACTCCTTAACATCCAGTTAAAATGAGAACAATTAGATAAACAGGAGCAGATACTGAGCATATAAAGTTCTTTGTACAGAGTGCTGAGATACTGTGGGAGAGCATTTGCTAATCATCTCTCTCAGACAAGCTCAGCACAGTATGAGTCTGTTATCTATCTGATATTAGACAGTCTCTCATACAGTAATAATAATTGATACTTTATTGGTCCCTGTGGAGAAATTGTCTTAACTTCTCTCTCAACTTGCTCTCTTTTTTTTAGAGTAAACAGAGTAAGTTGTCTGCGAAGGGCAGCCACCCATAGTGATGCCCAGTGAGCTGGGGGTTAAGGGCCTCGCTCAAGGACGCAGAGATGTGCTGTGGCTGGGTTTGAACCAGCGACCATCTTATTACAAGCACACAGGCATTAGATCTTCTAATCACACTTAAAAGGCAGATTAAATGTTCTTTCCACCATGCAAACAGAATGTAAATTGTAGCTTTACTGCTTAGATTTACATTCACACATTTGCATTTAAAACAAGCATTTTAAGTGATGTACATGAGAGTAAATGGTGAATCAGTTTATTTGCCACTCTACACATTACATTGGCGCCCATTATAAGTAACTGTACAGTGACATTGCAGTTCCTCAGTTGCTTTGATGCATTTCTGGAATCACCCTTAACATCTGCAAAACTGTAAGTGCATTTCCCAAAACAATTCGTGCAAACAGCACCACACAGATGGACTGTCTACAAAAAAAGTCATAGAGGCCACCAGCAGCCCGAATACCACACCGTAAGGCCGTATGTTAGGATGCTCTCTATGGCAGAGCGGTAGGAGGCCACCAGCAGCCCGCATACCAGACCGTAAGGCAGCATGTTAGGATGCTCTCTATGGCAGAGCAGTTGAAGGTCCCGATCAAGAAATCCGACAAGTTTCCCCAATAAGCCAGTAACCCCGCTTCATAGAACAGGCCACAGGACTGGTTTTGGTGAGATAGTCCGAGTAGTAGGTAGAAATCAGGATGGAGACTGAGTGTGGGTCTAACAGGTGAGCAGATGTAGGACAGAATGTAGAGCCCTCTGGTGGAGTGCCTGTGCATGACTGAATGTATGGTTTGGGTCTGATGGTCTGAATAGTTGGTAGAAATAGGCACCTTCCTACCTGATGTGGTAGGTCTAGATAAGGGGTCACCAACATGGTGCCCCAAGGATGCCCCCAATGACCACATGAGTTGCCCGTGGACCTGTTCTATAAAATAGCACAACTCACCAGCGAACATCATCTAAAATTTAATTTTGTCCTGTTTCTAATCTATCACATTTGCATTTATATAGATTTGAAATTGAATATAAAAAAGCATTTAAAACATGTTTATCATGCATGAAGTTTAGACATGTTTAGGAGGGCGTTTAAAACTGATATCAAACTTCGTATGGCTCAGTACCCGTGAAGTAGCTCTCCGTTTTAAAAAGGTTGGTGACCCCTGGTCTAGATCTTGCAAGTTTGTTTGTACTGGCTGTGTGAACATACTGTAGCACTGTTAAGAATATGCAACACAGCCTGAGTTGGGGATCTGCTGTATGCATCAGTAATATAATGCTTTGTCCTTTTCTAGGCTGTTCATTAAGACATAAAGCCTGAAAGTTTTCTGAATGGCATTAATGAAATTGAGCACTGCCCCCACCTGCTGGCCAATTTATTAAAACATTGAAATCGCTGTCTGCACAGGCTGACGTGTCATTTAAGTCTGATAATTTTCTATGAGTCAAACGGCAAGAAAATGACAAGAAGTTAAAAACATGGAGTTAGATGAAGGAGAAAAGATTACAAATTTGAAGATTATGAAATCAGGACATGTCAGCTAAGTCAGCCAAGGTGGGTCTTAAACATATGGACGGAAGTATGAGCGCTAAACTTAAACGGGTTCACTTGTAACCGCTGCCACCAAATTTCGTTAAATTGCTGGGGAGGTCCAGATACATGAGACAGGAATAGAAGGATTATTCTTTATTAATATACAGACGAGGGTTACAACCCTCCCTAGGGCAATAGAAGGGGATACCTGCCACGGGACATTCTAAAACGCTTAATGTGAAAATGCGTAACGCAACTTAATGTATTAAAACAGTCACCACAAATCACCAAATTTCTCGCGAATGTATCTGGCCATAAAGACTTACCTGACAAGAAATCAAAACCGAAATGCTAGGAATATGGACTTTAAGCCTTTTCTTTATGGGCGTCAATGGAGGGGAAAACGCTTGACGTAAGATGAAGTCCATATTCCTAGCATTTCGGTTTTGATTTCTTCCCTGGCATGGGTGACGGGTACACCACGTTCCCAAAGCCACGTTAGCCTCGAGCGAACTGCCCGGAGAAACCGCTCACACCAGCGCTGCAACCCGATCTCCTCCCCTTTTAAACACACATTTCTATGGCGTTAAATTAGTGCCAAAAGTCGTGCGCATAAAAACAGAAAATCCATGCTCTCTACGCGCTCGCGATTGCACAGCACTCACTCACTCGCTCGCCGTTAAATTAGGGCCAAAAGTCGAACCACGCGCGTGCGTGTGCTCGAGTGCTGAAAACCCATCCCCTCTACGCGCTCGCGTCTGCACAGCACTCGCTCGCTCGAATTTCCCGCTTCGTCTTACCGTATATAAAAGAATGGGCCAATGTACGGTAAATTGCATTGTGAATAAAATTTCTTAATACAACATCACAAAGCCAATTTAATAAATTCAAATCCTGGGAAGAACGCTCCTCAGATATTAGTTCTCGGGTTAGTGTTAGCAGACTATAGGCGAAACCACCTTAAGTGCTATCTGTTAATGTTTATTAAATTAGCATTAAAATGGAGAGGTTTATAATATCTTTTGTCCTTGTAGCTGCTAAATACACTCATTATTAAAGCCATAAAGTTGTCTGCCTACTACATTGGAATCTCCACTGAGTAAGTGTTTTTGATGGATTTTATTTAACTTTATTATACTCTGGTCCTTAGATCTAATGTCATACTTCTTCACTTATATTGTTTGTGAAAAGGTTTACCACGGTCAAACAGAGCAGCCACTACATCATCATACATGAACAAGCACCTCACAAAACAAAAACATTTCATTTTCATAATTAAAACTTTTGAATGGTAGGCCTAGTGTGTGGATCAGAGACAAGATCTTGACACCTCATTAACTATAATTTGTTCTGTGAACAGCTCAGATACCACCTTCTCGAAAGTCTTCTGCATAAAATAGAAATAGGATTCAGCGCGACTCCACTAAATTTGGATTACCTGGAGTTCCTTTGTCATCAGGAGCTGTATCTTCTGCAGGCCCTGTCTAATCACATTGAAGTACCTCCTGCTATCACCCTGGCTTTGCAAGAGCTCTTTGACCTTGTGAGGGCACATCTGGAACGTCCAGCCCCATGTGTCACACAGGAAGTCGCTGCCACCAATAGACGACCCAAGATTTTGATTGAAGAACAATGTTTGAAAGAAATGCTCCATACTCAACTTCCTGTGCCTTGCATAGCCACACTGATGGGTGTTTCAAGAAGAACAATCTTAAGAAGAATAAAAGAGTATGAGCTCTGTGTTAGGGAACTTGACAATTTGGTTTCTTCTGTCAAGAATGATCTACCAAATGCAGGCTACAGGATAGTCAATGCAGGCTGCAGTCAATGGGCTACAGGGTTCGGTGGAGAAGAGTTGCAGCCTCCATGCATAGGGTTGATTCCATGCGCATCATATAAAGGTTGTCAAGTCTTGGCTGTGTTGTACGCAGAATGTACCAGGGCCTTTGTCTCTAGTACACGTGGACACAAACCACAAGTTGATCCGGTTTGTATTACCAGCAAATTTATTTGGAGTAAACCCTGGGTGGATTGGTGTGAGGTGGTGGTGGGGCTTTGGAGAAGATTTCCTGCCGATCAACACTAGCAACTTATATCTATCTGTCATGGAGGTCTCGGGACTCACAGATATTCAGAGACATGTGGATAGTTTACCAGTGGTTTTCAGCAGGAAATAGTTATTACTACAAATTGTCACCCCCCCCCGCCCCCCACAGAAACTGGATCTGGCTATAGTGGGAAAATCTTTTTTTTTTTTTTATTTGTGAGAACTTGAAAGCAAAACAAAACTTGGAAAAAATATATGCTCATTCACCAATTTTCTAATCTGGGGTCTAAAGTGGTCAGGCTTGCAAGTGTATTTGGTTATTTGTCTATCCTAGCCTGTTGCAGTGTATATTTCCTGTATATTTTGCATGTAAAAAATGTTGTTTGTTATGTCAGTGCTTAATATTATCATGTAGTCTTCATGAACTTTCTTCATCTTGGCCAGGGACTGCATTTGAAAAGTAGCCACTTGACTAAAATTGGCACATTTTCAGAAATGCCAGCAACAATACTGATAATGAACACCCCTCTAACTGACTCTCAGTTGGTTTAGAAAAAAGACTTTTAAGAGAAAAGAAAGCCTTCCTTTGGTTTTGCATTTTTCTCTTTTTTGTTGGCTGTGCACAATATATTAGAAGAATACCTTACAATTATATTAGTTAAGAAATAACAGATTGCGTATATACAATATTAAGGTGATAACAACAACCCTCACTGTCTCTAGGTGCTGCTTCAGACAGGGCATTCTGCAGCAGGGACACCACCCGTCGTGCAGCATCCAGCAAATCTCCCTATCACAACAGCCCACATAACAGAATAACATTAGTGTATGATTCAGTAGGGCTAGTCCAGGTCTGGAAAGTAGTTGGGCCAGATTTTTAAACCAAGAAATTTAGCTGGGCCAGACATTTTCAGCGGCCCAGTAAGCAACAGGTAATGGCATTTTAAACAAACACAAATCAAGGTACATTATTTTAAAAAACTACAACTGAACAGAATCTGAGAGCAATATTTTTTTTCACTTCTGAAATGAGAAAAATATTTTGGTCGTATCTGACCTAGACGCATCCCAAAGAAAAAAAATGCCTATTAGATGGTAAACAGACATAAAGAAAAAGGGAAAAATCGTCTATAATCATCATCCGCTTATACTGTGGTGATCCATTTCACCCACACAGGCATGATCACCATTAGCGGTTTCCACATTATTGTCGAGGTGACTATTCACTTTACCTCTGCTTTCTCCGACATCTTCCTGATTCTGCCGCCAACAAGGGGCTCATAGGGTGGAGACTGAGGGTGTTAAACAGACCAATCTTTTGTCACTGAATGCAACAAATAATGTATTTATCTGTCAAAAGTCCAGCACCAGGAAAAGCAACAGAGTGACAGTAGAAACTGTAATAATAATGGAAGTGCGCCGCCCTACAGGGAAGGAGGAGTGATGGGAGTCCCGGTGGTGGCTAAGCGCGCGTGGGGAGAGGCGTCGTACTGTGAGGCTTCATGAACTTCCGATGGGGCAGTGCTGTCATACAGCGGGGAGCCTGAGAGGGGCACTGTGGCCGGGTGCGAGAGCCCTGGGTAATGAGTTGTAGAGCTGCGCAGTGTCACGATCGGGTACAAGCAGGCAGGCGATCGTGCGGGCAAGGCGTGCAAGGAGCAAGCGGACAGGCAAAAACGGGAGTTTAATTAGGAAGCGCGGACGGGGAAACATCTCACGCATACAAACATCAATGACAGACACTGGACTCAGGTAAGACACGGACTGAAATACACAGGACTGAGCAAATTAACTAGATACAGCTGGGTACAAATCGGGAGAAAACACGTGGGTAATCAGGGGGCGTGGCACACAGGAGGAGCGGACGAGCCGGGCATGACACGCAGGAACTGAGAGCCCAAGCTGTTGGACATTCCACTGGACTAGGAGACTGGGGTGAGTGAGGAGGAGCTCATTGACCACAAACTGGGATACTGGCTGTGTGTGAGCAATGGGGTGGAGATTAAGGAAAGACGTTAAATCAGCATGCAGTGTTGCCTGGAAACAACAACAAATATACTAGTGTCACTGTACTAAAACAATATCAAAATAATGCCTATTTTTTATTCATTTTACTTGTAGAGTGCAAAGTACAAAGGAAAACAAAGAGTAACTATGGCGAAATAAATCAAAGCATGTCCCAGAATGATGGGCCTGAATGGATCAGGACAGAAGAAGGCGAAAGTCCTGTTAACGAGGTGAGACGATGCAGACACAGGCCAGGATGTGGGTATAGGCGAGAACAAGAGGGAAGACGGGGGCCCGAGACTCAGCATGGGGACAGGTGGGGGAGGGGAGGCACGGGCTCACCTGGAGCTGCTCCCGGAGGTGCCGCTATGACTCATGGGTAACATGCCGGAATGGGACGGCACCTGTAGGCTGGACCAGTTGTCATGGGAGGGCAACATGGACAGACAGGTAGACGAGCTGTCTGAATAAGCAGCTGCAAGTATAAAACAATAAATGAAGCAGGTATGTGGTGGGCAGTGTTACAGCGTCCTTAATATGGTCAATACAGAAAAGGCATGTTATCATGTTATGTATATACTGCCTCCAGTTACTTAATGCCTAACTTTAATACATTGATTGATTTGTTCACTGCTGCAGCCTGTGTCAACTTTCCTTTCAGTTTCCTTTCAGACAGATGTAAAGTCCATTCTGTTTTTGTTCTGTGTAGTTTTTTTTGAACAGCATATGGCTGAATTCTGTTAAACCTCAGACTGAAGAAAATTGTGTTAATTGAAAAGCAAATATCAAAAACTCAGTCTGCAGGAATGTTTTTCTAAATATTTTCTGTGGACTTTTGGAAATTTCACGAAATTCCATTGCTCCATTACATAAACACTGAGTGAGATTTCATTCCCATTACTGCAACGTATGAAGAGGATTATGACTTATTACTTTAGGTTATCGGACTGAGTGAGTTTTGGAAATTTGCTCTTCGATAACTGAAGCAGTGCTGTGAATGCAGAGGTTATATGCGTCGCATATCAACAGAACTGTATGTTTATGTCTTGTCTTAATTATTTTGATTAATTGTCTAACTATTCCCAATATGTGTGAACATACTTGGCCAAATAAAGCTGATTCTGATTCAGTCAGAGGGTAATCGTCGGTGTGCTGTACTATCGTGGTGACCCACACAGAGAGCTTAGGACCATGATTTCAGTGTGTGCTTGTGTGAGGGGACAGGCAGGGCGGCGGCTCACTGGGTGATGCACTCCTGTGGGTATAGGGGCTGGGATAGGGGGCGGAGCAGTTACTCCTCAAGGAGGAGTAACAGTCACAGCCGTGGGGGGAGGAGAGGGAGAGGGTGCTCCCAAACTGGGGGTGTGGGTTTGATGAAGAGCAGAGAGACCCTGAGCCTGGGATGAACCAGCTGCCTACTGAAACGAAAGCGGATAAAGACAGAAACTAGAACCTCAAACTAAACAACACAAACAACAATATCAAGTTATATTCAATCATTAAACCGTTATATATTTAATCTAAACAATAGTAATAAATATCGTTCCGATTCAAAATATCATTACGGGTGAATCTTATGACTTGCATTGGGAAACAGGAAACGGGCCAAGCTGCAGGGCCAGTTCAAAGGCATAGTGCGAGGCGCCCAGAAAGGGGGCGAGGTCTGGGCGGAGTCAGCTAAAGAAGAAAAAGGCCTGACCTTTTTCTGGATGCTGTGGACTGTGTTTGTGTGTGAGCTGCAGCTGCATGTTCCTTACATTTTTTTTATTAACACCAGCACCGTGAGGTTTGGCCTGGACTGGGTCCTGTCCTGCATGGTTGAAGACATGTTGACTGATGGTCAGCCCGTGTTCTGTTGGATCCCACAGAAAGGAAATGGGAATCCCGTTTGGATCGGATGCTGACAGTTGAAAAAAAACTCATGTCTGTGTGTTATGAAAGAATATCAATAAATGTTTCCGAAAGGGGATGACTCATTTGGTAATTATTTACGGCTTATGTTATGGCTGAGAAATTTACAGTCTTTACTAAAGTCTGACTTCTTTCGAGTCACCTTTAATATAGATTGGACACTCTCTATGCTATGTACAATACTTATATAGATGGTACATGTTTACTTGCTTGCACAGATGGTTGATTAGGTAATTAGTGTAAGTGTGTGTGTGTGTGTGTGTGTGTCCAATCGCATGTATGTCCAAGGTCCATAGTAAGTAATATACACTGATCAAGAGATGCCTGAAAGTGGATGAAAGAGGACATTAGTGGGTGTATCACTTAGTGTAACGGGTGCAGGAAAATGAGCAGGACTGCAAGCCATATAATGACCCACTGTCCTTATCTAGCTCTTAATACAGTATGCATACAGTGATGTATCTACAATGGACAGCTACTATAAGCAGATAGCACAGTACAGGTGCTTAATCTGTATGCTATTTCCATCCATCCATTGTCCAAACCGCTTATCCTACTGGGTCACAGGGGGTCCGGAGTCTATCCCGGAATCAATGGGCACGAGGCAGGGAAGAACCCAGGATGGGGGGCCAGCCCATCACAGCTCACACTCACACACCATTCACTCACACATGCACACCTACGGTAAATTTAGCTACTCCAATTAGCCTCAGCATGTTTTTGGACTGTGGGGGGAAACCGGAGGAAACTAGCAGCTTTGTGTGGTAATTGTTTGTATTAAAAATACATTGGATCAAGTCAAATTATTTTTATGAAGAATTAACATCTAAAAGCTGCTAGTAGACCGTGGGAAAATAATTTTTCTATTTTCTTGCTGCCATCTCGTGGCCAAAAGTAGGTATTGCAATTTCCATCATATGTAAGAGGGCCTGCCCATCAGAGTAAATGTACATCCTGTGACATGTATT